>NC_057807.1:482854617-483042970 GCF_018294505.1 Triticum aestivum | reverse complement strand
CCATCCCCACCCCACACCCCCACCCCCACACAAACCCGAAGCTCAGTGCCTCTCCTCTGCCCTCCTCTCTCCCCCTCTCAAATCCTTGTCAGATCCAGAGATATTGTCCATGGATATCGAAGCCAACCCCTTCCTTAAGGTAATCTCCTCTGATCCCCTCGTTTTCATCCATAGGAATTGTCACATTTGCTCAAATCTTGCTAGTTTGGGGAAACCCTAGTTTTGGCTTGGATTTGGAAATTTGTGTTGATGTTGGTGTTAGGGTTATGGTTAGGCTTCATATATGCTAGGGTTGGGGTTATGTGTGTTTGATGTTGGTGTTAGGGTTATGTATGGTTAGGGTTGTGGTTATTGTTAAGTGGGGGTTAGGGTTAACCAAGAATTCTCGGTTTTGTAGGCATGGCTTCATCCGGTTCCATGACGAGGCCATCATGTGCTAACCAAGAAGACATGTCGAACAAGTGGGAGGAAGCATCTTTGGACAAGGTGAAGGAGAAAGATGTCAACATCCCGCCATGTTGGTGTGGCGATGTTTGTAAGGTGAACATGTCCACCGACCGAAACAAATCATGGACGGAAGGGCAGAGATATTATGTATGCCCGAAGTATGCTTATGATTGTGCACTTCCAACTAACGCCTATGACCAACCACTGGTAAGCTCGAGAAGTGAAATTTTACTCTCAAATGTGTGTCAACACTAACAATAATTTTGTATGTAGTCACCGCCTCCTCTGTGCAAGTACTTCACGTGGATAGATCATGAAGTGCCAGAAGATGTCCAAAAGGACCAATATCAAGATTGTCTTAGGTGGCAGTGGCGGTTCGAAGAATCATTTTGAAGAGGCTTGGAGGAAGAGCGTCGTCAGAAGGAGAGGATGGAGCGGAAGAAGCAAGAGGAGGAGAGGGCACGCCAAGCGAAACTTGCTCGTGAGGAGGAGAGGGCAAGAAAGCTTGCAATGGCATGCGAGGCGCAAGAGGAGGATTCGGCATGTGACAAGAAGGGGAAATGGCCTCGCTCTATTTAGTAGGGACTTTGCTTTGGTGCACTAGTCATGAAATCGGATGTATCCATGTCGTATTTGTCATGAACTTTCTTCTAGGGCAAGATGTCATTTGTAGTCAACTATGTCGCACTAGGAAAATTTGTCATTTCTAATGATTGTGTCGTGAACTATGTCGTAGTAATGTTTGAATTGTCTTAAGTGATGAACTCATTGGCAGAAAATTTGTGTTTGTTCAAATTGCTGTGATGCTCAAGTTATTGTAAGTGTTGGGATGTTCCGATGAATTCCCATTTGTAGTAAACTTTGTGTGAGCAGTAAACAGTAGTGCAGCATGATACGTCTCCAACATATCTATAATTTTTGATTGTTCCATGCTATTATATTACCCCTTTTGGATGTTTATGGGCTTTATTTTAACTTTTATATCATTTTTGGGACTAACCTATTAACCGGAGGCCCAACCCATATTGCTGTTTTATTGCCTGTTTCAGTATTTCGAAGAAAAGGAATATCAAACGGAGTCCAAACGAATGAAACCTTCGGCAGCGTGATTTTTGGGAAGAATATGATCCTAGAGACTTGGAGTTCACGTCAGAAGATCCTCAAGGAGGCCAAGAGATATAGGGGCGCGCCCCCTTACTGGGCGTGCCCCCTGTCTCGTGGGCCCCTCGAGCACCTCCCGACCGACTTCTTTCGCCTATATAGTCCCACGTACCCTAAAAACATCCACGGAGAAGATAGATCGGGAGTTCCACTGCCGCAAGCCTCTGTAGCCACCAAAAACCTCTCGAGAGCCCATTCCGGCACCCTGCCGGAGGGGGAAACCATCACCGGTGGCCATCTTCATCATCCCGGCGCTCTCCATGATGAGGAGGGAGTACTTCACACTCGGGGCTGAGGGTATGTACCAGTAGCTATGTGTTTGATCTCTCTCTCTCTCTCTCTCTCTCTCTCTCTCTCTCTCTCTCGTGTTCTCTCTATGGCACGATCTTGATGTATCGCGAGCTTTGCTATTATAGTTGGATCTTATGATGTTTCTCCCCCTCTACTCTCTTGTGATGAATTGAGTTTCCCTTTTGAAGTTATCTTATCGGATTGAGTCTTTGATTTGAGAACACTTGATGTATGTCTTTCCATGTTTATCTGTGGTGACAATGGGATATCACGTGCCACTTCATGTATGTTTTGGTGACCAACTTGCGGGTTCCACCCATGAACCTATGCATAGGGGTTGGCACACGTTTTCTTGACTCTTCGGTAGAAACTTTGGGGCACTCTTTGAAGTACTTTGTCTTGGTTGGATGAATCTGAGATTGTGTGATGCATATCGTATAATCATGCCCACGGATACTTGAGGTGACAATGGAGTATCTAGGTGACATTAGGGTTTTGGTTGATTTGTGTCTTAAGGTGTTATTCTAGTACGAACTCTTTAATAGATCATTCCGAAAGAATAACTTTGAGGTGGTTTCGTACCCTACCATAATCTCTTCATTTGTTCTCCGCTATTAGTGGCTTTGGAGTGACTCTTTGTTGCATGTTGAGGGATTGTTATATGATCTATCTATGTTATTATTGTTGAGAGAACTTGCACTAGTGAAAGTATGAACCCCAGGTCTTGTTTCCTACCATTGCAATACCGTTTGTGCTCACTTTTACCATTAGTTACCTTGCTGTTTTTATATTTTCAGATTACAAAAACCTATATCTACTATCCATATTGCACTTGTATCACCATCTCTTCGCTAGTGCACCTATACAATTTACCATTGTATTGGGTGTGTTGGGGACACAAGAGACTCTTTGTTATTTGGTTGCAGGCTTGTTTGAGAGAGACCATCTTCATCCTACGCCTCCCACGGATTGATAAACCTTAGGCCATCCACTTGAGGGAAATTTGCTACTGTCCTACAAACCTGTGCACTTGCAGGCCCAGCAACGTCTACAAGAAGAAGGTTGTGTAGTAGACATCAAGCTCTTTTCTGGCGCCGTTGCTGGGGAGGTGAGTGCTTGAAGGTATATCTTTAGATCTTGCAATCGAATCTTTTTGTTTCTTGTTTTATCACTAGTTTAGTTTATAAAAGAAAACTACAAAAAAATGGAGTTAAGTTTGTCTCATACGCTTCGTCTTTTTAATATCTTTCATGAGTTTGATGGAAAGGAAAATTGTGCTCAAGTGCTAGAAGAAGAGTGCATTAAAATGCTTGGTACTGAATCTTTGAATGATGAGCATGATTGCAATGTTGTTAGTATGAACTCCTAGAATATCCATTGTACTAATGATCATTGCTTTAGTCATGATGAAAATATCTCTTATAATCATGTCAACTTTTGTGGAGTGCATGTTTGCATGAACACACCAAATAGAGAAGATATATATTGCAAGAGGCATAAGCATTTAGAAACTAAATGGTTGCAAGAAAGGCTAAATGTGAGTGCTGAAAATTTAAATTTCCTTTGCCGTACTTGTGAACTTTGCAATGAACGTGGTCATTTACATCTCCTATGCAAATTATTTCATGATCAAATCGTGTCCAAAAATTGTGATGATTTGATTTCCCTTGCACATTATAATGAACTTAGTTTTCTTTTGGGTCACGAAGAGTTGAAACGTTTAACTAAGCATATTCCAGTATTTAATCTTGAGCATTTCCTTGACATTGATCTAGAAAAGATTTATATGTTTTGTGCGGAGAATTGCATTGAAAATCATTATATTGCCAATTACCTAAAGAAAAGAAAGCAAATAGAAGATGATGAGAATACTAATGAAAGGGAAGAGACCTCCCAATACCCTCCTATTATTTCTTATGATGAATCAGGTAACGAGGAGGAGCTTTCTATTCAACCAATCTCGTCAATAAGGAGCTCAAAGAGGAAGGTTGAACCCACACATAATGTGAAGAAGAAAAAGAAAAGAAGGAGTAACAAAGGTAAAAATGTATCCCTCCCAAATGATGTTGCTCCTACTACTCATTTTGATGATGATAATTGCTTTACTATTGGTGCTTCCATATTTTTAATGATGAGAGTGATTATGCTTATGATATGAAAAGGCCCAAGCTTGGGGAAGCTATGTTTAATGAGGATGAAATATTTGAGAATATATTGTTGGAAATATGCCCTAGAGGCAATAATAAAATTGTTATTATTATATTTCCTCATTCATGATAATTGTCTTTTATTCATGCTATAATTGTGTTATCCGGAAATCGTAATACATGTGTGAATACATAGACCACAACATGTCCCTAGTAAGCCTCTAGTTGACTAGCTTGTTTATCAATCGATGGTCACGGTTTCCTGACCATGGACATTGGAAGTCATTGATAACGGGATCACATCATTGGGAGAATGATGTGATGGACAAGACCCAATCCTAAGCATTGCACAAGATCGTGTAGTTCGTTTGCTAGAGCTTTTCCAATGTCAAGTATCATTTCCTTAGACCATGAGATCGTGTAACTCCAGGATGCCGTAGGAGTGCTTTGGGTGTACCAAACGTCACAACATAACTGGGTGACTATAAAGGTATACTACAGGTATCTCCGAAAATGTCTGTTGGGTTGACACGGATCAAGACTGGGATTTGTCACTCCGTATGACGGAGAGGTATCTCTGGGCCCACTCGGTAATGCATCATCATAATGAGCTCAAAGTGACTAAGTGGTTGGTCACGGGATCATGCATTACGGTACGAGTAAAGTGACTTGCCGGTAACGAGATTGAACGAGGTATTAGGATACCGATTGACGGTGTCCTGGACTAGGGGGTACTCACCACGTCGTCTCCGGATCAGGTGGATTGGGCCGAGGATCCCCATGGCCGTATACTCATGGGCCAGTCCGGACAGTTGCCGCATACAAGGAAGATTCCACAAGACTTGGCGATCAAGACAAGGACTCCTCCCCCACCGGCGTATTCGGCTAGGACTCTTGTTATCCTAGGCCCCTGGTGCATTATATAAACCGAGGCCAGGCTAGTCGATAGAGATACAACAACAATCATACCATAGGCTAGCTTCTAGGGTTTAGCCTCTCTGATCTCGTGGTAGATCAACTCTTGTACTACCCATATCACCAATATTAATCAAGCAGGAGTAGGGTTTTACCTCCATCGAGAGGGCCCGAACCTGGGTAAACATTGTGTCCCTTGCCTTCTGTTACCATTGATCCTAAGACGCACTTCTTGGGACCCCCTACCCAAGATCCGCCGGTTTTGACACCGACATTGGTGCTTTCATTGAGAGGTTCGCTGTGTGATCAGCGAAAGGATCAATGGCTCGACTACAGGTCAACTGCGACGTCGACTTCTTCGTCACCAGCTCAACTGGTCACCTTGGCTTGACCGAGGACTGCGCCCTACCTCCGATCGTCATGTTCGGATGAAGGCCTTCATCAACACTAACTTCGATCTCTACCAAGATCATGGAGGAGTCATCCATGGAGCTCGGGGGCTCAACGTCAACATTGCCCTCAAGCGACCGTGCTATTTTTCTGGACAAAAAACTTGTATCTGCCGCCACCGCCTCCTCGAGTGTCGCTTAAACGATTACTTCAGTGGAATTATGCGGAATTAAGTCTACAACAACCCTGCAAAAATTTCATCGAGTTCTGATGGAGGAATCTCCGGCAATCTCCGATATACCGGAGCCCTGTTGAATCTGGACGAGAATCCAGACGAGTTTAGGGCATGGTATCCCGCATCTAGCTCGGATGTCCTTTGGAGGATCCAATCGTTGATTTGCCGCGGAATTCTCATATCTACCACCTGCCAAAACTTTAGCTCGATCCGACCGTCCAAACTCCGGGAAACTTCCGATTAGTGCATCACTTTTTGGATCTGTTTTCTGCGCGAGAACGAATCCGACCCGAATTCATCTTCTTTATGAACGGGATCTCGAACATCCTTTTTGAAGGCAGTTTTCGTATGGGGTGTTGTGTTTTATTCTCAAACACATCCTAGTAGTATTAAAATTATTCTTGCAATACGAACTTCACCGTCGCGCCGGTGTCAAACCAACCCGACAACATCACTCCACGGCGACCGACCTGCGTTAGACACGTCGTCGCTTTGTTGAGCCGAGCTCAATTTCTTCGGATCATCATCTCGGCCAGCCGAACAATAGTTCGGGATCGCGAAGGATAAATCGTCAACAACATCGCCGCCCCACGGATTACACGGAGCGGGCACACCTGCATCGCCACATGGTCACTTCATCAAGCCGGCATCGACCACATCACGACCTGCATCGCTGGACCGCGGGCTTCATCATCTCTTCATCAACCTACTTCGGAGACTTCGGCGTCGCCGGCCGACCAGCTCCGTCACGTTAGCTGGACCGAGGGCTTTGCCTCGGCGAGCCAACCTTTGCCAGCATCACCATGCCGTTGCTTTATCGCCCATCAGGCGATAGGTGTGCAGTTCGAGTCCCAATTTTGGGAATCACCTTTCTTCGGATTGCTACAACAAATAAGCCAGGTGCTATTAATCCTAGTATTTCTGGCTTGTTAGGGTTCATTTTTCCCAATGAATTATTACTCTGGTTTGTCCGTCATATGTACGCAGGTCTATCAAATGGTGGCCGCATTAACGACGGTCGCATGGTGGTTCGGTCAGTTTCCGTACATAGTCCGGCGAACGCCGCATCCGGAACTCGAACCGACCTATGAATTCAGGCCTTGTCATGCCTTTACCGCATCACGCCGCTGCCCTGCATCGACATTGACTTCGGCGCCAGGACATATTTCTTTTATTACTCACTTTGCATAAATTATTTGTTATGCAACATTTTTTTTATTATTACTATTATCTCCGGTTTGCACTATTTTTTGTGCATTGGAAAATGATCCAGCCGGACTATATCCTTTGGCGTCACCTCGGCTGGACGGGGGGCTTCGTCAACACTTCATTACCCCATGCCGGGGACTTCGGCATCACCCTGCCGTCCTGCATTGACCATGCTATGTCACCACTTCGGAGTGCCGGGCTCTTTGCTCCGCCACCTCGGGACCGGATCGGGGATGGAACCTTGTCCCGCATCAAGCTCAGACCGCGTCATCAATACCGAATACATTAACCAGCTAAGTTGTCTTCATGCTCAAAGTTTTAAATTTTTAACTTGTGTTCGGCTTGACCAAGCATTATACTTTTTCGGAAAAAGTTGCTTGTAAAAATTTCCTTGTCCAAACTTTGTTTGTGACGCGCAAATTCAAATACCCCATTTATTTTGGGGCTTCCTTCATGAAGCTTTTTCCTCTTGCATATGATTATACTTGTACGGCTTCGTTCCTTGTTCGTGTATTACGCCACAATATGCACCATATTGACTTAAGCGATTTGCAAGCTGGGTTGCCTGGCTCCTGTGCTTACCCCTACGTTCTCGATTGTTTGGCTAGGGAGTAAAGGGAGCACCTCTACGATTGTCACGATCGGGTCAACCGAGCCAGACCTCAGACTGGGTGAAGCCGAAAGCTAGCGCTCTTATTGTTTTCAATCATGGTCGGCACACAACGGAACTCATGAGTACAAAAAATCTGTTGCACAAATCTCATAATAACAATGAGCACCGAAGAAAGGTATCGGTGGGGGTACTATTTTCTTCGAAGATGCTTCTTACACTTCGCAGTAATATAGCATAAGTTCCCTGAGCGCGCTTTGTCTGTTACAGCCCTATGGCCTGATTGCCTGGTTATTGGAAACACCGTCGATATTCTCGACAGATGGAGTACATAACACTTTTCGGTCCTTGACCGAAGAGGGAGAAGCCGACGGTCGGTTAAGACGCGTTTAAAGTTCGGTTGAACATAGATATGATATAAGTACTTCGGTACATGCAATCATTCTTTTACCCAAGTCACTTGGGGGCTCTTAAATTTATATGAGCCGTTTTATGATAAGTGTTTTTCTTCTTAGTTGTTGCAAAGTTATTATTATTATTTATCACTCCTTTTTTTGACACAAGTGTGCGGTCACTAGCCGGGGAGCCTAATTTCTCTCTCAAAGAAGCCGTAGGCTGACCCACTTGAAGATTTGAGATAGGATGTGTCATGTTAAAGCACGGTAGAAGCACCTTTTTTTCTGAAGTCCAATTTTCGGATTGGCACCGAACACTTGATCTAGTTCGGACATTAACCTTTTGAATAAGTTTTTTGGCTTTTCAAGCCCATGGCACTTTTAAACTATTTGTGTGTTTTTAGCACAAGTCTCGCATTGCAACGCCAGACACCTTTAGAGATTCGGAAAAAACATTCTCGAATATTGCTATATATGCATCGGTTTCGAATTGTGTCTTCGGTCAATAGTTGGGTTGCCCGGCTCCTGCGCTTGCCTCCTATGTTCCGCTTTGTTCGGCTAGGTGTGCAAAGGGAGAACCACTACGATTGTGCTTCCAGCTCAGATCGTTAAGCACCTCAGTGGAGAAAGCCGAAAACTGACTGTCATTATAAGCGTAAACTGGTCGGTGATCTGATGACGGTGTTAAACGACGGGCCATTCATAACAATGGCCGAAGTGTTTACGGCTTGACCTCAACTGTCGCTGAACACTACCGGTGGCTATTAACTGGCCTCCCAAACTAAATCCTTGATATTTTGCTCTTACATTGGAGCTGAGGTTTCATGATCATGCTTAGCATGAAAACCCAAAGAAAGGAACCGATAGCGGGACTATTTTCTTTGGAAGACATTTCTTCTGTTAAACAGTAATATAACATGTCTCTCCGCGTACCTTTGTTTATAAAACCGTATGGCCAGATTGCCTTGTTTGTTGTAAATCTTTGCCCTCATAAAGGCTTTATAAAGTAGGACAAACACTCCTCGGCTATTGGCCGAGGAGGTGGAAGCCGATGGTCGGTCAACAAAGTTTTGTACAATGCGGATCCGAGCATTAATGACGTAAAGTACTTGGATACATAGAGTCATTACACATAATTTGTGATTTTACTATGGATATCGATCCTTAATTCGGCCTCCTGTGCCCGCATTAAGGCTTGGGGGCTACTGGGCTTCGGGCTTATTATTTACAAATATTAAAGGGGCACATCGATCCCCTGATCTGGTGTTGCCACCCGGCTAGTGTCTCGGGGGCTACTGCATTGCCTGTCCAATGCAGAAAATTTTAAGTGTAATACAGTCTCATAGGAGATTTTGATCCTCAGGTTGGTCGGCCGCACCCAACCTGAGTCTTGAGGACTGAGAACGCCGCTTTTTGTGTCCCAAAGTATTCTGCCGAGCTAGGACTTGATCCTCAGACCGATTTTGCAAATCAACCTGAGTCTCAGTAGCTACGGGGATCAGCGGTCTTATGTCATCCTTCATGGGCATCTCGGGTTTTAGACCGATACCCACCTTGAGGGCTACTGGCTGTGTATCTCGGCAAAGAATAAATTGCACCAATGAAAAATATTGACAAAAATCGGCCCACATTCGGGGTGGTGCACCACCTTGGAAGCAGTCCGATATAAAGCTCGGACGCTAGTGGCTGGCTCCATAGAGGGCATTTCCGGCATTAAGCTCGGCTAAACTCCTTCAAACTTCTTTGAACCAAGGTGATTTACGACACCTCGGATACAGTCCGGCGTTGGAGCTCGGATACATAGTCCGGCGATAGAGCTGGGAAGCAGTCCGGCGTCGGTGCTCGGCTGCAAAAGATACCTCGAATGCTGTCCGGCGTTAGAACTCGGATGCAAGAGGACACTGCCTCCTGGGAATAACTTCAAACCCGAGGCATGGCATAAAAACAACAAGGCATTGATAAAGGCCGGAAACTTAAAGGGGCTCCTCGGATACCCGATGTATAAAATTGTCGAATGCATTTCGGCGATCCTCAAGATCGAAGATGAGAAGATTTTTTGAACCAGTTTTCAAGACCGATGACCGAAGATGAAGAACAGTTCGGAAGAATCGAGGAGCATCCCCAACTTGAAGACCGGTTCAGGGGGCTACTGACGGTGTCCTAGACTAGGGGGTACTCACCACGTCGTCTCCCGATTAGGTGGATTGGGCCGAGGATCCCCATGGCCGTATACTCATGGGCCAGTCCGGACAGTTGCCGCATACAAGGAAGATTCCACAAGACTTGGCGATCAAGACAAGGACTCCTCCCCCACCGGCTAGGACTCTTGTTATCCTAGGCCTCTGGTGCATTATATAAACCGAGGCCAGGCTAGTCGATAGAGATACAACAACAATCATACCATAGGCTAGCTCAAGGGTTTAGCCTCTCTGATCTCGTGGTAGATCAACTCTTGTACTACCCATATCACCAATATTAATCAAGCAGGAGTAGTGTTTTACCTCCATCGAGAGGGCCTGAACCTGGGTAAATATTGTGTCCCTTGCCTCCTGTTACCATTGCTCCTAAGACGCACTTCTTGGGACCCCCTACCCGAGATCCGCTGGTTTTGACACCGACACCGATGATCGAATCTCGGGCAAGTAACGTACCAATTGACAAAGGGAATTGTATACAGGATTACGTGAATCCTCGACATCGTGGTTCATTCGATGAGATCATCATGGAACATGTGGGAGCCAACATGGGTATCCGGATCCCGCTGTTGGTTATTGGCCGGAGAGTCGTCTCGGTCATGTCTGCATGTCTCCTGAACCCGTAGGGTCTACACACTTAAGGTTCGGTGACGCTAGGGTTGTAGAGATGCTAGTATGCGGTAACCCAAAAGTTTTTCGGAGTCCCGGATGAGATCTCGGACATCACAAGGAGCTCCGGAATGGTTCAGAGGTGAAGAATTATATATGGGAAGTCCAGTTTCGGCCATCGGGAAAGTTTCGGGGGTCACCGGTATTGTACCGGGACCATCGAAAGGGTCCCGGGGGTCCACCGGGTGGGGCCACCTATCCCGGAGGGCCCCATGGGCTGAAGTGGGAGGGGGACCAGCCCCTGGTGGACTGGTGCGCCCCTCTTGGGCCCCCCTGCGCCTAGGGTTGGAAACCCTAGGGGTGGGGGGCAACCCACCCCCCTTTGGCCGCCGCTCCCCCCTTGAGATCCCATCTCCAGGGGGCCGGAGCCCCCCCTTGGCCCTATATAAAGAGGGGGGGAGGGAGGGCAGATGCACTCAAGTCCCTGGCGCCTCCCTCTCCCTCTGCAACACCTCTCCCTCTCGTAGAGCTTGGCGAAGCCCTGCCGAGATCGCCGCTGCTTCCACCACCACGCCGTCGTGCTGCTAGATCCCCATCAACCTCTCCCTCCCCCTTGCTGGATCAAGAAGGAGGATACGTCTTCCCCAACCGTACGTGTGTTGAACGCAGAAGTGCCGTCCGTTCGGCACTAGGATCATCGGTGATTTGGATCACGACGAGTACGACTCCCTCAACCCCGTTCTCTTGAACGCTTCCGCGCGATCTACAAGGGTATGTAGATGCACTCCTCTATCTCGTTGCTAGATGACTCCATAGATTGATCTTGGTGAAGCATAGAATTTTTTAATTTTCTGCAACGTTCCCCAATAGTGGCATCATGAGCTAGGTCTATGCGTAGTTTCTATGCACGAGTAGAACACAAACTTGTTGTGGGCGTAGATGTTGTCAATTTTCTTGCCACTACTAGTCTTATCTTGCTTCGGCGGCATCGTGGGATGAAGCGGCCAGATCGACCTTACATGTACGCTTACGTGAGAGAGATTCCACCGACTGACATGCACTAGTTGCATAAGGTGGCTAGCGGGTGTCTGTCTCTCCCACTTTAGTTGGAGCGGATTCGATGAAAAGGGTCCTTATGAAGGGTAAATAGAAATTGGCATATCACGTTATGGTTTTTACGTAGGTAAGAAATGTTCTTGCTAGAAACCTATAGAAGCCATGTAAAAACATGCAACAACAATTAGAGGACGTCTAACTTGTTTTTGCAGCATATGCCTTGTGATGTGATATGGCCAAAAGGATGTGATGAATGATATATGTGATGTATGAATTTGATCATGTTCTTGTAATAGGAATCACGACTTGCATGTCGATGAGTATGACAACCGGCAGGAGCCATAGGAGTTGTCTTTATTTTTTGTATGACCTGCGTGTCATTGAATAACGCCATGTAAATTACTTTACTTTATTGCTAAACACGTTAGCCATAGAAGTAGAAGTAATCGTTGGCGTGACAACTTCATGAAGACACGATGATGGAGATCATGGTGTCATGCCGGTGACGAAGATGTCATGGCGCCCCGAAGATGGAGATCAAAGGAGCAATATGATATTGGCCATATCATGTCACTATTTGATTGCATGTGATGTTTATCATGTTTTGCTTCTTATTTGCTTAGTACGACGGTAGTAAATAAGATGATCCCTTATAATAATTTCAAGAAAGTGTTCCCCCTAATTGTGCACCGTTGCGAAAGTTCGTTGTTTCGAAGCATCACATGATGATCGGGTGTGATAGATTCTAACGTTCACATACAACGGGTGTAAGATAGATTTACACATGCAAAACACTTAGGTTGACTTGACGAGCCTAACATGTACAGACATGGCCTCGGAACACAAGAGACCGAAAGGTCGAACATGAGTCGTATGGAAGATACAATCAACATGGAGACGTTCACCGATGATGACTGGTCCGTCTCACATGATGATCGGACACGGTCTAGTTTAGTCGGATCATGTATCACTTAGATGACTAGAGGGATGTCTAATCTGAGTGGGAGTTCATTAAATAATTTGATTAGATGAACTTAATTATCATGAAATTAGTCTAAAAACCTTTGCAAAATGTCTTGTAGATCAAATGGCCAACGCTCATGTCAACCTCAACTTCAAGGCGTTCCTAGAGAAAACCAAGCTGAAAGATGATGGCAGCAACTATTCGGACTGGTCCGGAACCTGAGGATCATCCTGATAGCTGCCAAGAAAGCATATGTCCTAGAAGGACCGCTAGGTGAAGCTCCCATCCCAGAGAACCAAGATGTTATGAACGCTTGGCAATCACGTGCTGATGATTACTCCCTCGTTCAGTGCGGCATGCTTTACAGCTTAGAACCGGGGCTCCAAAAGTGTTTTGAGCAACACAGAGCATATGAGATGTTTGAAGAGCTGAAAATGGTTTTCCAAGCTCATGCCCGGGTCGAGAGATATGAAGTCTCTGACAAGTTCTACAGTTGTAAGATGGAGGAAAATAGTTCTGTCAGTGAGCACATACTCAAAATGTCTGGGTTGCACAACCGCTTGTCCCAGCTGGAGATTAACCTCCAGGACGAGGCGGTCATTGACAGAATCCTTCAGTCGCTCCCACCTAGGTACAAGAGCTTTCTGATGAACTATAATATGCAGGGGATGGTGAAAACTATTCCTGAAGTATTTTCAATGCTGAAATCAGCAGAGGTGGAAATCAAAAAGGAACATCAAGTGTTGATGGTCAATAAAACCACTAGTTTCAAGAAACGCAAGGGTAAGAAGAACTTCAAGAAGGACGGCAAGGGGGTTGCCGCGCCCGGTAAGCCAGCTGGCTGGAAGAAGCCAAAGAATGGACCCAAGCCTGAGACTGAGTGCTTTTATTGCAAGGGAAAGGGACATTGGAAGCGGAACTGCCCTAAATACTTAGCAGACAAGAAGGCCGGCAACACTAAAGGTATATGTGATATACATGTAATTGATGTGTACCTTACCAGTACTCGTAGTAGCTCCTGGGTATTTGATACTGGTGCGGTTGCTCATATTTGTAACTCAAAGCAGGAGCTGCGGAACAAGCGGAGACTGGCGAAGGACGAGGTGACGATGCGCGCCGAGAATGGTTCCAAGGTCGATGTGATCGCCGTCGGCACGCTACCTCTACATTTACCTACGGGATTAGTTTTAAACCTCAATAATTGTTATTTAGTGCTAGCTTTGAGCATGAACATTGTATCTGGATCTCATTTAATGCGAGATGGCTACTCATTTAAATCCGAGAATAATGGTTGTTCTATTTATATGAGAGATATGTTTTATGGTCATGCCCCGCTGGTTAATGGTTTATTCTTAATGAATCTCGAACGTGATGTTACACATATTCATAGTGTGAATACCAAAAGATGTAAAGTTGATAACGATAGTCCCACATACTTGTGGCACTGCCGCCTTGGTCACATTGGTGTCAAACGCATGAAGAAGCTCCATGCTGATGGACTTTTGGAGTCTCTTGATTACGAATCATTTGACACGTGCGAACCATGCCTTATGGGCAAAATGACCAAGACTCCGTTCTCCAGAACAATGGAGCGAGCAACCAACTTATTGGAAATCATACATACTGATGTGTGCGGTCCAATGAGCGTTGAGGCTCGCGGAGGATATCGTTATGTTCTCACTCTCACTGACGACTTGAGTAGATATGGGTATGTCTACTTGATGAAACACAAGTCTGAGACCTTTGAAAAGTTCAAGGAATTTCAGAATGAGGTAGAGAATCAACATGACCGAAAGATAAAGTTCTTACGATCAGATCATGGGGGAGAATATTTAAGTCACGAATTTGGTACGCACTTAAGGAAATGTGGAATCGTTTCACAACTCACGCCGCCTGGAACACCTCAGCGTAATGGTGTGTCCGAACATTGTAATCGCACTCTATTGGATATGGTGCGATCTATGATGTCACTCACTGATTTACCGCTATCATTTTGGGGATACGCTCTAGAGACAACTACATTCACTTTAAATAGGGCACCGTCTAAATCCGTTGAGACGACACCGTATGAATTATGGTTTGGGATGAAACATAAGTTGTCATTTCAAAAGTTTGGGAATGCGATGCTTATGTCAAGAAACTTCAACCTGAAAAGCTTGAACCCAAGTCGAAAAAATGCGTCTTCATAGGATACCCCAAGGAAACCATTGGGTATACCTTCTACCTAAGATCCGAAGGCAAGATCTTTGTTGCCAAGAACGGGTCCTTTCTGGAGAAAGAGTTTCTCTCGAAAGAAGTAAGTGAGAGGAAAGTGGAACTTGATGAAGTACTACCTCTTGAAAGTAGCGCAGCTCAGGAAGATGTTCCTGTGGTGCCTGCATTGACTAGAGAGGAAACTAATGATGATGATCAAGGTACTTCGAATCAAGTTACTACTGAACTTCATAGGTCCACGAGGACACGTTCCACACTAGAGTGGTATGGCAACCCTGCCCTAGAAATCATGTTGTTAGACAACGGTGAACCTTCGAACTATGAAGAAGCGATGGCGGGCCCAGATTCCAACAAATGGCTTGAAGCCATGCAATCCGAGATAGGATCCTTGTATGAAAACAAAGTATGGACTTTGACAGACTTGCCCGATGATCGGCGAGTGATAGAAAACAAATGGATCTTTAAGAAGAAGACGGACACGGACAGTAATGTTACCATCTATAAAGCTCGACTTGTCGCTAAGGGTTATCGACAAGTTCAAGGGGTTCACTACGATGAGACTTTCTCTCCCGTAGCGAAGCTGAAGTCCATCCGAATCATGTTAGCAATTGCCACATACTATGATTATGAGATATGGCAAATGGATGTCAAAACAGCATTCCTTAATGGCCATCTTAAGGAAGAACTGTATATGATGCAGCCAGAGGGTTTTGTCGATCCTAAGAATGCTAACAAGGTATGCAAGCTCCAGTGCTCCATCTATGGGCTGGTGCAAGCATCTGGGAGTTGGAACATTCACTTTAATGAAATGATCAAAGCATTTGGGTTTATGCAGACTTATGGAGAAGCCTGCGTTTACAAGAAAGTGAGTGGGAGCTCTGTAGCATTTCTCATATTATTGATGGATGACATACTTTTGATGGGAAATGATATAGAACTTTTGGACAGCATTAAGGCCTACTTGAATAAGTGTTTTTCAATGAAGGACCTTGGAGAAGCTGCTTACATATTAGGCATCAAAATCTATAGAGATAGATCGATACGCCTCATAGGTCTTTCACAAAGCACATACCTTGATAAGATATTGAAGAAGTTCAATATGGATCAGTCCAAGAAGGGGTTCTTGCCTGTGTTGCAAGGTGTGAAATTGAGCTCGGCTCAATGTCCGACCACGGCAGAAGATAGAGAAAAGATGAGTTTCATCCCCTATGCCCTCATCCATAGGGTCTATCATGTATGCCATGACGTGTACCAGACCTGATGTAAACCTTGCCGTAAGTTTGGTAGGAAGGTACCAAAGTAATCCCAGCATGGAACACTTGACAGCGGTCAAGAATACCCTGAAGTACCTGAAAAGGACTAAGGACATGTTTCTCGTATATGGAGGTGACGAAGAGCTCGTCGTAAAGGGTTACGTCGATGCTAGCTTCGACACAGATCTGGATGACTCTAAGTCACAAACCGGATACATGTATATTTTGAATGGTGGGGCAGTAAGCTGGTGCAGTTGAAAGCAAAGCGTGGTGGCGGGATCTACATGTGAAGCGGAGTACATGGCAGCCTTGGAGGCAGCGCATGAAGCAATATGGGTGAAGGAGTTCATCATCGACCTAGGAGTCATACCTAATGCGTCGGGGCCGATAACACTCTTCTATGACAACACTGGAGCTATTGCCCTTGCCAAGGAGCCCAGGTTTCACAAGAAGACCAGGCACATCAAGCGTCGCTTCAACTCCATTTGTGAAAATATTCAAGATGGAGACATAGATATTTGCAAAGTGCATACGGATCTGAATGTCGCAGATCCGTTGACTAAACCTCTTCTGTGAGCAAAACATGATCAACACCAGAACTCTATGGGTGTTCGATTCATCACAATGTAACTAGATTATTGACTCTAGTGCAAGTGGGAGACTGTTGGAAATATGCCCTAGAGGCAATAATAAAATGGTTATTATTATATTTCCTTGTTCATGATAATTGTCTTTTATTCATGCTATAATTGTGTTATCCGGAAATCGTAATACACGTGTGAATACATAGACCACAACATGTCCCTAGTAAGCCTCTAGTTGACTAGCTCGTTTATCAATAGATGGTCACGGTTTCCTGACCATGGACATTGGATGTCATTGATAACGGGATCACATCATTGGGAGAATGATGTGATGGACAAGACCCAATCCTAAGCATAGCACAAGATCGTGTAGTTCGTTTGCTAGAGCTTTTCCAATGTCAAGTATCATTTCCTTAGACCATGAGATCGTGTAACTCCCGGATGCCGTAGGAGTGCTTTGGGTGTACCAAACGTCACAATGTAACTGGGTGACTATAAAGGTATACTACAGGTATCTCCGAAAGTGTCTGTTGGGTTGACACGGATCAAGACTGGGATTTGTCACTCCGTATGACGGAGAAGTATCTCTGGGCCCACTCGGTAATGCATCATCATAATGAGCTCAAAGTGACTAAGTGGTTGGTCACGGGATCATGCATTACGGTACGAGTAATGTGACTTGCTGGTAACGAGATTGAAAGAGGTATTAGGATACCGACGATCGAATCTCGGGCAAGTAACGTACCCATTGACAAAGGGAATTGTATACGGGATTACGTGAATCCTCGACATCGTGGTTCATTCGATGAGATCATCGTGGGACATGCCAACATGGGTATCCAGATCCCGCTGTTGGTTATTGGCCGGAGAGTCGTCTCGGTCATGTCTGCATGTCTCCCGAACCCGTAGGGTCTACACACTTAAGGTTCGGTGACGCTAGGGTTGTAGAGATGCTAGTATGTGGTAACTCGAAAGTTGTTCGGAGTCCTGGATGAGATCCCGGACATCACGAGGAGTTCCGGAATGGTCCGGAGGTGAAGAATTATATAGGGAAGTCCAGTTTCGTCCATCGAGAAAGTTTCGGGGGTCACCCGTATTGTACCAGGACCACCGGAAGGGTCCCGGGGGTCCATCGGGTGGGGCCACCTATCCTGGAGGGCCCCATGGGCTGAAGTGGGAGGGTAACCAGCCCCTGGTGGGCTGGTGCACCCCCCCTTAGCCCCCCCTGCGCCTAGGGTTGGAAACCCTAGGGGTGGGGGCAACCCACTTGGCTTGGGGGGCAAGCCACCCCCTTTGGCCGCCCCCCCTTGAGATCCCATCTCTAGGGGGCCGGCGCCCCCGCTTGGCCCTATATAAAGAGCGGGAGAGGGAGGGAAGCCGCACCCAAGTCCCTGGCGCCTCCCTCTCCCTCTGCAACACCTCTCCCTCTCGTAGAGCTTGGCGAAGCCCTGCCGAGATCGCCGCTGCTTCCACCACCACGCCGTCGTGCTGCTGGATCTCCATCAACCTCTCCCTCCCCCTTGCTGGATCAAGAAGGAGGAGACGTCTTCCCCAACCGTACGTGTGTTGAACGTGGAGGTGCCGTCCGTTCGGCACTAGGATCATTGGTGATTTGGATCACGACGAGTACGACTCCCTTAACCCCGTTCTCTTGAACGCTTCCGCGCGATCTACAAGGGTATGTAGATGCACTCCTCTATCTCGTTGCTAGATTACTCCATAGATTGATCTTGGTGAAGCGTAGAATTTTTTTATTTTCTGCAACATTCCCCAACATATATTTGCTGAAATTAATGTTTGTCCCAGGCTTAGGGATGCTATGTTTAATGAAGATGATATTTTTAGCATCCCAAGTTTTGATATGCAAAGTTGTTATGATGATAGCATGCCTCTTACCCATGATGATTATATTGATGAAAGTGGGTTTGGAAGAGTGTCAACTTTAGGAAGTAGTGATCCCACTATTTTGGAGGATGTTGAATTTTATTGTGATGAATACGAAAGTGGATTTGGAAGAATGTCAACTTTATTTAGTGATTCCACTATCTTGGGAGAGGTTTCAATCGATTATGATGAGAACGAAGTTGCTACTTATGATGATTATTGTGATGAAACTTATGCTATAAAAATTAGTGATGATTCTATTTACAAATCTTGTCATGATTATGATTACCCTTTTTCTGAACATTACTCTTTTAATGTGGAAACAATTTTTAGTGTTCAAGTCTCTTATGATACTCCCACTACTATTGATGAGAGGAATTTTGCTTATGTGGAGAGTAGTAAATTTTCTATGCTTGTAGATCATGAAAAGAATTCTTTAGGTGCTGGTTATATTGTTGAATTCATTCATGATGCTACTGAAAATTATTATGAGGGAGGAACATATGCTTGTAGGAATTGCAATAATGTCAAGTTTCCTCTCTATGTGTTGAAAATCTTGAAGCTATGCTTGTTTTACCTTCCTATGCTTGTTGATTATTGTTCCCTTAAGTTGTTTGCTCACAAAATCCCTATGCATAGGAAGTGGGTTAGACTTAAATGTGCTAGTCATATGCTTCATGATGCTCCCGTTTTGTTTCAATTCTTATCTTTTATGTGAGCATCATTGTTATCATTATGCCTAGCTAGAAAGGCATTAAAGAAAAGCGCTTGTTGGGAGACAACCCAATATTTATCCTTACTGTTTTTGTGTGTTCACATGATTATGCTACTGTAGTAATCATGTTTTATAGCTTTTGTTTCAATAAAGTGCCAAGTAAGACCTTTAGGATAGCTTACGGTGATAGTTGTGTTGATCCTGCTGAAAATCAGAAACTTTTTCACCCAGTAAATTAGTTTTGTTAATTCACAGAAACGTGCTTCGGATCTGATTCTTTTTGCTCTGGATTGGTACACAAATTTCTTAGGTCTTCCTAATGTGGTAGGATTTTTGGAGTTACATAAGTATACGTTTGATACAGATTACTACAGACTGTTCTGTTTTTGACAGATTCTGTTTTCTATGTGTTGTTTGCTTATTTTGATGAATCTATGAGTAGTATCAGAGGGTATGAACCATAGATAAGTTGGAGTACAGTAGATATTACACCAAAATGAATTTATAATGAGTTCATTAAAGTACCTAAGTGGTGGTTTTATTTTCTTATACTAACGGAGCTTACGAGTTTTCTGTTGAGTTTTGTGTTCTGAAGTTTTCAAGTTTTGGGTAAAGATTCGATGGACTATGGAATAAGGAGTGGCAAGATCCTAAGCTTGGGGATGCCCAAGTCACCCCAAGGTAATATTCAAGGACAACCAAGAGCCTAAGCTTGGGGATGCCCCGGATGGCATCCCCTCTTTCGTCTTTGTTCATCGGTAACTTTACTTGGAGCTATATTTTTATTCACCACATGATATGTGTTTTGCTTGGAGCGTCATTTTTTTGTTAATATTTGCTTGCTGTTATTTATAATAGTGTTTTGCATCTTTATTTTCAATAAAAATGTCAAGGATAGCCTTTACCATGCTAATTTTGCTAGTATACATGTTGCTGTTTGAAAACAGAAAGTTTACCACTGTTGAAAAAATTCCCTAGAAAAATGAGAGCAGGATATAATGTTGAAACCTTTTTCATCTTGAGCTCTGATAAATTTACTACAGTGGGAATTTTATTTCATAATTTTTGGAGTTAGGGAAGTATGATGAATCTTGCATTCTTTACAGACTGTACTGTTTTGACGGATTGCTGTTATGTTTGCATTGTTTGCTTTTGTTTGTTTGTTTAATGATTCTATTTGAGGATAGGAGTATTTAATATGCAGAGGCATTTAGTATGCAATGCTGAATAATAATTTTAGTGATTTGTTACAGTAGAAAATGATAAGGTTTTGCATTGGTTTATACTAACCTATCTCACGAGTTCTTGTTGAGTTTGGTGTGGATGAAACTTTTGATAAAAAGAGAAACCATGATATGAGAGGAATTAAAGAGACACAAAGGTTCAAGATTGGGGATGCCCAAGGCACCCCAAGATAATATTTCACGAAGTCTCAAGCATCTAAGCTTGGGGATGCCCCGATAGGCATCCCACCTTTCGTCTTCAACAACTATCGGTTAGTATCGGTTGAGCCTAAGTTTTTGCTTCTTCACATGAGTTGTGCTATCCTTGCAATGTCATTTTATTTTGCTTTGCTTGCTGTTTGAATAAAGTACTTAAGATCTGAAATTCTTTATTGATAGAGAGAGTCTTCACATATTTACATAATTATTTATCTACTCATTGATCTTCACTTATATCTTGTTGGAGTAGTTTGTCATTTACTCGTGTGCTTCACTTATATCCCATGAGCAAATGGTTGAATGAGTTCAATGTCATAAATCTGAAATTATATATGACTCATTTACTTATCCCATGGGGATTAATGACTTCACATCTAATAAGTAGAGCTTGTAAATTTATTGGAGGTTAGCAAGCATTGTATTGGTCATTTGAACAATTCATGAAAGAATATTGAAGGAAGAGAGATTTCACATATAAATACACTATCGTAGACATCTTTTATAATTGGGGGCACTCATTTAGTATGACATGCTAAAGAGTTGATGTTGGACAAGGAAGACAACGTAATGGGTTATGTTTTCCGACATCTCAGTTAAAGTATATTGTCATGGATCATTCAAACATGTTGAGCTTGCCTTTCCCCCTCATGCTAGCCAAAATTCCTTGCACCAAGTAGAGATACTACTTGTGCTTCCAAATATCCTTAAAACCAGTTTTGCCATGAGAGTCCACCATACCTACCTATGGATTGAGTAAGATCCTTCAAGTAAGTTGTCATCGTTGCAAGCAATAAAACTTGCTCTCTAAATATGTATGATCTTTTGGTGTGAAGAAAATAGCTTTATACGATCTTGTTATGGAAGCAATAAAAGCGACGGATTGCATAATAAAGGTCCATATACAAGTGGCAATATAAAGTGATGTTCATTCGCATTAAGATTTTGTGCATCCAACCCTAAAAGCGCATGACAACCTCTGCTTCCCTCTGTGAAGGGCCTATCTTTTACTTGATGTCTTTTAGTTTTATGCAAGAGTCAAGGTGATCTTCACCTTTCCCTTTTTCATTTTATCCTTTGGCAAGCACTTTGTGTTGGAGTGATCTTGATATATATATCCAATTGGATGTAAGTTAGCATGAACTATTATTGTTGACATCACCCAAAGGTGAATACGTTGGGAGGCAACACTATAAGCCCCTATCTTTCTCAGTGTCCGATTGAAACTCCATAACCATTAGTATTGCATGAGTGTTAGCAATTGTATAAGACTATATGGTAGTTGAGTATGTCGAGTTTGTTATTCCTGAAAATAAGATGAATTGCAATTGTTTGATGACTGAGAATGAAGTTTGCTAGTTTTCAAGAAAGTTTATGGTCCATGCTTTGACATGTGAATTGCTTGTTACTTTATCGTGAGAAGTTTTATGAGATGAACTACTGTTATGACATATTATCATGCTAGAAAAGGTGATTGAAATTATCATTGATCAAACTTGTGCACCTTCTGGCATTCACACTTCATAAATTCTTTCTTTTTTCATTTACCTACTCGAGGACGAGTAGGAATTAAGCTTGGGGATGCTGATACGTCTCCAACGTATCTATAATTTTTGATTGTTCCATGCTATTATATTACCCCTTTTGGATGTTTATGGGCTTTATTTTACACTTTTATATCATTTTTGGGACTAACCTATTAACCGGAGGCCCAGCCCATATTGCTATTTTATTGCCTCTTTTAGTATTTCGAAGAAAAGGAATATCAAACGGAGTACAAACGGAATGAAACCTTCGGCAGTGTGATTTTTGGGAAGAATATGATCCTGGAGACTTGGAGTTCATGTCAGAAGATCCTTGAGGAGGCCAGGAGATAGCCCCCCCCCCTACTGAGCGCACCCCCTGTCTCGTGCGCCCCTCGAGCACCTCCCGACCGACTTCTTTCGCCTATATAGTCCCACGTACCCTAAAAACATCCACGGAGAAGATAGATCTGGAGTTCCGCTGCTGCAAGCCTCTGTAGCCACCAGAAACCTCTCGGGAGCCTGTTCTGGCACCCTGCCGAAGGGGGAACCCATCACCGGTGGCCATCTTCATCATCCCAGTGCTCTCCATGATGAGGAGGGAGTAGTTCACCCTCGGGGCTGAGGGTTTGTACCAGTAGCTATGTGTTTGATCTCTCTCTCTCTCGTGTTCTCTCTATGGCACGATCTTGATGTATCGCGAGCTTTGCTATTATAGTTGGATCTTATGATGTTTCTCCCCCTCTACTCTCTTGTGATGAATTGAGTTTCCCTCTTGAAGTTATCTTATCGGATTGAGTCTTTGATTTGAGAACACTTGATGTATGTCTTGCCGTGTTTATCTGTGGTGACAATGGGATATCACGTGCCACTTGATGTATGTTTTGGTGACCAACTTGCGGGTTCCGCCCATGAACCTATGCATAGGGGTTGGCACACATTTTCTTGACTCTCCGTTAGAAACTTTGGGGCACTATTTGAAGTACTTTGTGTTGGTTGGATGAATCTGAGATTGTGTGATGCATATCGTATAATCATGCCCACGGATACTTGAGGTGAAAATGGAGTATATAGGTGACATTAGGGTTTTGGTTGATTTGTGTCTTAAGGTGTTATTCTAGTACGAACTCTTTAATAGATCGATCCGAAAGAATAACTTTGAGGTGGTTTCGTACCCTACCATAATCTCTTTGTTTGTTCTCCGCTATTAGTGGCTTTGGAGTGACTCTTTGTTGCATGTTGATGGATTGTTATATGATCTATCTATGTTATTATTGTTGAGAGAACTTGCACTAGTGAAAGTATGAACCCTAGGCCTTGTTTCCTACCATTGCAATATTGTTTGTGCTCACTTTTACCATTAGTTACCTTGCTGTTTTTATATTTTCAGATTACAAAAACCTATATCTACTATCCATATTGCACTTGTATCACCATCTCTTCGCCGAACTAGTGCACCTATACAATTTACCATTGTATTAGGTGTGTTGGGGACACAAGAGACTCTTTGTTATTTGGTTGCAGGGTTGTTTGAGAGAGACCATCTTCATCCTACGCCTCCCACAGATTGATAAACCTTAGGTCATCCACTTGAGGGAAATTTGCTACTGTCGTACAAACCTGAGCACTTGCAGGCCCAACAACATCTACAAGAAGAAGGTTGTGTAGTAGACATCATGGCGCCGAGAGCATAGGCACTGCACTCTAGAGCACAGTGCCCAAGCCAGAGGCGTCACACAGTATAGTGCAGCGCCTGACTCTAGAGCGCTGCATTGTGACTTAGCAATTTTCGGGTATGGCCAGGGCTGCAAAGTTTCTGTATGCACAGCCAGATGTGCAGTGCCTAGGTGACATGCGCTGCACTATGTAGTGCAGCGCCTGAGTTGTGGGTGTTGCACTGTATAATGCAGCGCCTGACTGTTGGGTGTTGAAGTGCTGTTAACTGCTGAAATGCAGAAACTTAATGCATTTTTTGCTGCAAACTGAACTCAACAAATATGTAGTATGAATGTAGTGCTGTAAACTGCAGAAACTCAACAAAGATAACTAATAACTTGAACATCACATAATTTAGGACAATTCAACATCACTACAAGTTTGTAAACACAAGTAGCACACTAATAAGAGTTCACCAACATATGACCTAACCTCACAAGTTCTTCAACCTAATGTAATGGCTACAAGAGCACTAATGCCTTCGGCGCATGTTCCTGGTGCCACGCCTGCAGGCAATCTTCTTCTTCCTGTTAGGACGAGCCTCCTCTTCCTCCACTTCCTCCTCAGCCTCATCATCCAAGCTAGCCATCCGCGAGGTCCCTACGACCACCTTTGGGTTGCCTTTGTTGTCAAAGTTGGTGGGCGTGTACCGGTGTATGGGCTTCCTAGGCTTCAACATATATGCGGACCAAACTTGAGCGTCCGCCAAAGTCATGTCATCATCATGCTCATGGCCCTATCACACAATGAAACAATATGGTAAAGACCGGCATCGTAATCAAGTGAGAATTACATCTAAAGGATTAGTCATACCTCTTGCGTGACCACACCCTCATCATCCAGATAAGCATGCGAGGAACTCACATCGTCCCCCCTGCTTGTGAGATATGGGGTATGATGGTGTACCAGACCTAGAGGCAGATGGTTTATCAAATTTGGGATCACGACAACCGAGAAGATTCGATAACGGCCTTAATTTATTGGCCTGACGCTGTAACATGGACAAGTGTATAAGTTATCAAACTCCACAACATATGTAACATGGACACCTGGGTGCGATATGTACCTTGAGGAATGCTCGTAGTGAACCATCATCATTTCCTTCTCCAACCGATGTCTTCTCCAGAATAGACCAGCTTTCATCAGCTGCTTTCTTGATATGGTCGCGCTGCGGATGAGAAAGAATGAACACGTTAGCCATTCAAACATGTGTAATACGGCCAACGGGAAAGTAAAGAAGGGAGCACTTTACCACATAGTTAATCACCGGAACAGCAGGGACTCCTTGCCCTTCCCTGATATCTTTGTTGTACCGCCGCTTCGATGCATCCTCAAAGTTTATGGGCTCTTCAAGAATATCATCGTTGTATGCCGGCCGGCATTTGTCAACTCGAGTATTTCCAAGAAACCATCATAGGTAGTTATCGAAAGCAAGTGAGCTATGCTCACAAAGCTGGGCGCGTGCGCTGTTACGAGCTTGCTCCACACTAAGATGGAAACGGGTAACATACTGTACATGATGCTTGTCCCAGTCCTTTATCTTCCGCTGCTTTCTCCTGTCCAACCTACATGGTACAAAACCAAACATTAGCACAATCAAGAAGGAGTGGCGATGCTTAGTCAATACGGTTCATGCTCTCTTACCTATGAAGTGCTTTGTCCGTGTCCACCCAATCCAGCGGGTGAGGCTGGAACAGACCAAACTGACGATACACGCGACGTGGCAAATGAAACTCAACCGCCTAGTTGCATATTAGTGGGCACCGCATAAGCTAGAGATCCCTATCCCGCAAGCACATCGGGTTGATGCGGAACTCCTCAGTGTACCCAAAGCTCTCACCCGCGCCATATGGCTGCCATACCACCTATGAAATAGGGAAATAATGCAAAATTAATGACTATTTTTCAGGCAAGCATGAGAAATGACTGAAGTAATGACCTCCTTACCTTCTCAGGCGTAATCGTGTCCAACTCGGCAATGTACTTTTGGTACATGAGATTGACACCATTCATCATCTCGGATACCTCATCCCACTTGTAAGCCCAAGTGGGGCGCCGTAATTCGCTATCTTCATCCCAAGGATTAAACATGACGCTCTTCGGGCGTCCAACAGGTAGACGCTCCCAGCTCCATACAGAAAGCAGAAGCATATTACCACCAATGCCTGCACTACCTGTGATCCTGCAACACGTATCGTCCAACTACATATGAAAGAAAACAATGTTAACTTGACAACAAGGTTGCATTGCTAATGAAGAAATGACTTGATAGCAAAACAAACCAAGTACCTGTCGGTACAAGTAAGCAAGAGTTGCTGAACCCTAGCTCCATCCGCTATTGAAGACGGTCAACACCTTCAGCCACATCCATGGAGCATTCTTGCATGTCGAGTCAGGAAACAAAGTTCTCGAGACAACGTACCACATATAGACACGAGCATGTGTCTGTATCACATCATAAGTGGCATCCGGCGGGCAATGCACAAAGTTTTCTTGAATCCACGTGAAAGAAGCTCCAGCTGCTTTCCTTTCCTTCTTCTTCTACTCTTCTCCCTCCTCTACATTAGCCTCAGCCTTGGTAGGAGCCATACCAATAAGAGCAATCATCTGCTAGCGCCACCCATCAGAATCGGTGCTCATACATAGAGGCCTCCTATCGATGGGAAGCCCGATGATCAAGGCGACATCCTCGAGCGTCACGGTCATCTCCCCGGTCCGAAGATGGAAAGTGTGCGTCTCCGGCCTCCACTGATCAGCAAGAGAGGTCACCAGTGGAGCGTTGAGGTTCGGCGTGGACTGGCTGACCAACTGAATCCACGGGAGGAGGCCTGCCTGCTGGATGTAGGGTGCATACCGCTCATCGCAGGGCATGGCAGGGCCAGAGACCCCATGATACCGAATCTTCAGAGGTTCATGCTTCTGCAAAAAACAAGTAATGAAAAATCTTAGGGCATGTCAATTTCAACTAAAGGCAAATTTGCAAAATATTTAGATTACTCATTATTACCATCTCCTTCTCGCGCATCATGTAGGCCCAGTGTCGTGTGTCGTAGGCATCGTCGACAAGCCAAACCATCCTTACAAAGTTCAAACAATAAACATATATGAGTTCACTTTCATCTCAAATATCGGTATACACTAAACATCTCATATGTGTTCAACTACAACAATCTCTACATGTTCTTCTCGCACAACGAATAAATGATTGTAAATTCTCATATATATCTCAAAAAAACTCAACATCTCATATTTCAAATAAACTCAACATCTAATATATATCTAAAAAAACTAAACATCACATATATGTCTCCAAAACTCAACATCTAATATATATCTAAAAAAACTAAACATCACATATATGTCTACAAAATAGGCATCTCATATATATATATATATATATATATATATATATATATATATATATATCTAAAAAAACTAAACAATCTAGGGTTTCACTAACAAGAATCATATATTGTGAACTAATGACCAACACTACGGTAGTACCACTATTACTACACATCCTAAATCAAGCAAATCAAGGGTTCCACCAAATCTTGGACAAATCTCTTAAATGACAATAAATTTACGGAGGAAAAGAAAGGGAACGGAGGAGTTTACCTAGTAGGAGGTATTGGAGATCGAATCCACGGATCGAATCTTCAGATCTGAGAGGGATGTAGGGGGGGATCCGACGGGGCGCCACCGCAGCTGCTCTCTTTCCAGAGAGCAACTTCCTGGAGAGGGGGAAGAACTGCCTGGGAGGGGTGGCCCGATGCGGCTTAAGTCAATGTGCAGCGCCTAAGCGCTAGGCGCTGCACATTACACTGTGTGGCATCTAATGCTTAGGCGCTGCATGGCTGGCTGTGGGGCCGCACCTGGCCCTGGGCTGCCACGCTGGCTAGGCGTGCGACACCTGAGTCTAAGGCGCTGCATAGTGTAGTGCAGCGCCCAGCTATAGGGCGCCACACAAAACGGTCTATTATGTGAAATTTTTTTGAGACCAGGTTAGATCGTGATTTGATTTTGTCCTCAGGTCAAATATGTGATTTTTGCCTGTGGAAAGCAAGGTTGGGGCATGGTGAGCTAAAGGTTGTCAACTCCATGCATGCTCACTGCACTTGGACTTGGCCACCACAAATGGCATGTCACGTCTGAAGCTGGCTGGTGCAGAGTGCACCCAGGATAGTTAGTCGTTGATGACGTGCGTGCAGTACATGAAGGGCCCCAAGGTTTACGTGGCAGGATTCAATTCCGGCTTTCTCTGTTGCCGTGAACTCGTTACTCCGATCAATCTCGAGGTGGAGCTGACCACCGAGGATGAGTGGACGGCCCTCGTACCGACTGATCCGTTTTATTTAACACAGTACAGACGCAAGTTCTCATATACACGCGCATACACTCACCTATATAAATGCACACATGCACACCCTATCTTTGTGAGCACCTCCGAAAGACTGAGCCGACATATCATCTTGAAATTTACAAAGTCACTATAGGCACCTTGTCGTCGATGGGAACGTCTTCTTCTACTGAATGTGCATCGCTGAAATAAATCCAGGAAAAAATGTGAACACCTGGTGGGATGGGGATGGCACAGTCCCTCTAACCATCCAACCACAGGTTGATCCGTTGCTGGGTGTAGAAAACTCAACAAATGTCAGATCTATGTTGATGGTCATACTATATACAGTACGTACCTTTCATTTGTCCTGTCTGGTCATGTATTGCGATGAGAGTTTGTGTTTGTTAAATTGTGATCCAGATTCTAGTACCGTATTGGACTAGATGTAGTACAATCAGTGTGGGCATTGCGTTAACATCGACGCATACGAGTATAACTTGTTTAGTTGTCCTCCATGGACTCTCATGTGTTGCCCTTATATATACCCCATCACTACAAAAAAAAGACACATCTGTGACATTTTGGGCCGAACGAATTTTTTTCCTGTCATACTTATGACACTTCTATGATGATGATTGTGACAAAACCCGATATCATCATAGATGTGGTGGGCTCCTACTTCTATGACAAAAAATCATGACAAAAAATGGGCTTTTCGTCCTGGGCGGGCCGGAGACGCAGCTGCATGACATTCTTTGGGCCGTCCATGACGGAAAAAACCATGGTAGAAGCGAGGGCGAGGAAAATTTCAGGGAGTTCCCGGTTACGGTGGGAGGTCGGGGGCTGAGCGATGCACGTTTCTCTCGTACACGCACGCGCGTGTGTGCGAGGCGTTGGCTCTAACTGAACCCGAGCGAGGTGTTGGGCTCTAACTGAACCCGAGCGGTTGCACTGCAGGCTACGTGTTACTGAACCCGAGCCATCGATCGATGGCTGTTAACTGAACCCGATCGAGCGATTCCTTCGCTACTGCTGCTAACTGAAGCCGATCGATTGGATAAACAGTGAGCATTGCCAGGGAGGGGGGGGGGTTGGATGAGCAGTGAGCGGTGGGGGTGGATGAATAGGACCCCATGGCGTTGCCTCTGGATGAACATGATGACCCCGTGGAGGGCTGGATGAATAGTAGACGGTGAAGGGGTGCACGCGGAGGGGTGGTTGAACAGTAGCCGGTGGAGTAGCGCATGGTGGAGGCTGGATGAACAGGAGCCCGTGGAGGCTGGAGGAGGTCGACGGTAGCCCGTGGAGGCTGGAGGAGGTCGACGGCGGAGATGAACAGTATCCCGTGGAGTCCCATTTTGCGGCACGCCACACCTCTCCCGATCAACTGGACCCCCGTTTCGACCGTAGCGCTCCAACACAAGTCTGTTTCGTCCGTTTTGCGGTACGACACACCCCTCCCGATCAACAGGACCCCCGTTTCGACCGTAGGAGGTCCGTTTCCTCCATTTTGCGGTACGCTAGACCCCTCCCGATGAACAGTATCCCGTTTCAAATGTGGCCGGTCGAACACAAGGCCGTTTCCTTCATTCTGCGGTACGCCAGGCCTCATTTCCATCGCCTGTTCCGTCCAAGCCATCCCGATGAACACGACGACGCATTCCATCCCGACCCAGCCGGTTGGCTCCCCATGAACACGACGATGATCCTGTTTCTCCGTTCTGACCCAGCCATGTACACGAGCCCTGGCCGTACGTATGCGCGAGTAGGCGTTCGAGACCCCGCCCTGCATGTACACATACGTGGCCGTATTTTCTTTCTTGCACACTAGCCACTGTACTTACGTGTACATGCTACGTGCGCACCTCTACTACGACATGTATGCGCCTCTACTAAGACACGTGCGCACCTCTACATCGACCAGTATATATGTACGTACACGTTCGCGACTAGAATGACAACGCTACGTATGCTTCGACCAGGTGTGTCCCGACTGTCAGGCACTTCCTTGCGTGCGAAGATGTAGCAGGTGGGTCCCAGCAGTCAGGGGGGCGAATCATTTTTTTTGCCCAGACGCACTTCCTTGCGTGCGAAGATGTAGCTGGTGGGTCCCAGTAGTCAGGGTGGCGAATCATTTTTTTTGCCCGGACGCACTTCCTTGCGTGCGAAGGTGTAGCTGGTGGGTCCCAACAGTCAGGGGGACCGTTTTTTTCGCGAAATATGGTGGCCCGTCCGATGGGTCCCTACTGTCAGGTGATGGAATCATTATTTTCCGCGTTATAAGGAGGCACTTCCTTGCTGCGGCCGTGGACCCAGCTGTCAGCCTCTCCACATATAGTCCATGTACGATGGAAGTCGTTCCTTGACCATGGTGGTGGACGACGACGAGGCTAGGAAGGGGACGATGCGGAGCCGGGGAAGACGTGGCAGTGGATGCCCACGCGTAGAGGAGTATGAGGGTTCACTCGTTTGGTTGTGGTGTGAGGCTGCCGTCGCCGCGGAATAATAGGGGGTGTGGGTGAGTAGAGGGATGGCCTGGCCAGTGGTGGGAGTAGTAGGGGGTGGTGAGGCCTCTGCGGCATCACAGCCGGCCACGGGTGGCAGGAGCATGCGGCACGACCGGCGCTGCTTTGGGTGGCTGGAGCAAGAAGACCAAAGGTTGAAGAAGCGCTGCGGCCGTTGGATGGACATCGTATGGTCACTAGAGCTAGAATCGTTCATATATTGAATAAAGTTGACAAAGGCCTCCGTCCCAGTCAACTTAGTAGGCCCACAAGTCAGCCTCCCACCAAGGTGGGTCCAGGCTAGCAGGGGGTATTCATTTTTTTGTGCATAATAAGGAGGCACTTTCGATGGGTCTGAGTTGACAGTGGGGGGAACATTTTTTTTCACGAAATATGGTGGCCCGTCCGGTGGGTCCCAGCAGTCAGGAGGAAATGTTTTTTTCGTGAAATACTGGTGGCCCGTCCGGTGGGTCCCTGTTGTCAGGTTGATGAATAATTATTTTCCGCGTAATAAGGAGGCACTTCCTTGCGGCTGCCGTGGACCCAACTATCAACCTTTCCACGTATAGTACTCTTCCGATGGAAGTCGGTCGTTAACCACATTGACCACGCCACGCCAAGAGCACCACGACGGTGGACGACGGCGATGCCTAGGAAGGGGACGATGCGGAGCCGGGGAAGACGCGGCAGTGGAAGCCCGCGCGGATAGGAGTACGAGGGTTCACCGGTTCGGCTGCGGTGTGAGGCTGCCGTCGCCGCAGAATAACAGGGGGTGTGGGTGAGTAGAGGGATGCCCTGGCCAGCGGTGGGAGTAGTAGGGGGCATTGAGGCCTGCACGGCAGCATAGCCGGCCACGGGAGGCGGGAGCAGGCGGTCCCGCCGGCGCTGCTTTGGCGGCTGGAGCAAGAAGATCAGAGATTGAAGAAACACGACGGCCGTTGGATTGACATCCAACGGTTACATCTGCTAGAATCATTTGTTGACGTATATAATAACTAAAAAAAATCTTGCATACGCGTCAACTAAACAAGCCCACAAGTCAGACCACTCCCTCTTTTTTAATAATTTATATATAGCTCATGGCAACTTCTTATGCAATTTATTGCAGTCTTTTTTTTGGTTGGCCAGGGCCAATTTCGCATATTTCTGTGGGTTCCAAACTAATTTTAATACCGAAATGTCGAGCCAGATTTAAAGTACTTTGAAGATATATTACACTAGGTTAATGCCCAGTGAAATAGGAATCTGAAAATGTGAAAAAATTCAGAAATTATAAAGTAATTGCCAATTTGTCATCTGTTTTTATATTTACAACCCATTTCATATTACTTTCAAGATTTGCAGGCGTCTTGAAAGAGTTATAGCCCATTAGGGTGTAGAAAAATAAGTAGGCTTGGATTGGGTATTCTTCAGAAAAAATAAACTGGGCTCATTTTCACAAAGAAAAAATAGCTGGGCTGGTCACATGGTGAACATAAAATATAAGCCTGGGCTAGATGGGCCACAACCCAGTTCAAACCCTACTCCGTCTCAACAATAACAAAAAATACTGCTCGAGAAGCTACGTCCCAGGTGTCAGCTGATCTTGTGCTGTTCTCTTGTCTATTGACTATATACGCTCACAATGTTGTGGGTCCCAGATGTCAGGAACATACTAGGAGGAAGCATTTTATTTTTCCATACACTGACATGGTGGGCCCCTACTGTCATCCTCTCCACGTACTTCTGCCGATTCCTGTTGTTTGTTGACCATGTTGACAACGTGAGAGGGCGGCGCCGCGGCGAGCGCACCAAAGCGCACGGAGGACGTCGGCGTTAACGATTTAGGAGACGGTGGGACGGCGATGTGTGCGCTGAGGTGCAGCCAGCCGTGGGAGGCGGAAGCAGGCGGCCCCGCCGACGCTGGTTTGGTTTTGGCGGCTGGAGGAAGACAGGACCGAAGAAACACGACAGACGGTAAAAGCAACCGGAGTACTTAACAACCTTAACTGAAACCAGCAGGGGCACTTAACAACCAAAGCTGAAAGCAGTATGAGTACTTATACAGGTTCAACCATACAAAGCACGCCTCGAACAGTGCTACTTTGCCTACAGTTAACCAAGGGTGAGGCCGCCAAGCCCCAGGACAAGGCCCAGGCACCACCCCACGCATCCACAACCTTCTGAAAGCAGCTTCATCTCGCAATGTGGCCAATAAACAGGATATTCGCTTTAGAGCCATGGAAAAGCATGAACATAATCTTCTGTCCTATTCTCCAAGATGGACGGGCCTTCATTATTTGAGACCACCCATGAATAAATATCTTTTCACCTCCAAGGGGAATTGAGTAGGTCGACATAAACATCATGTTATGACCAAGCACAAGTCTGACCCGACCATGGTCAGGCATCTATCTAGGAACAATAGAACTGGGCAGTTTTTGTTTCAAGAAGATCACAGCTGTAAAACTGTGTATAAGCAATAGTTTATGAACAACATATATAACAGAAAACAGCTCGTACCGTAAGTTTCTCGACACAGTTGGACCTGTTCAACGAGTGCAGCAATGGCACACATATCCCATGTGGCCTTCCATCATTGAAACGCCCCACAAGGACCTTAGGATGATCAATAAAGTGTAGGAACTTGTGGATGTCGACCCAGTCAACTTCGGTGCCATCAGTAGCAACCGAGTTATTACAGAGTAACAAACAAGCAGACTGCTTAACTCTGAAAAAACCTACACGTGCCACCAATTATAAGAAAATATTAGTTAGAAGTAGCATCTTCGTGAGAGATTCGTTGCTACTTCTAAAGTTAAATTATGATTACTTAGACAAAATAGGTGGATTAAGAAGTAATCGAGGCAACAAGCAAGAACAGATACAAAACTAACATGGATGAACAATTGGAACGACGTTGGGGTGGAAGATTGCAGTGAAGATGAGACTAGGTTCTGCTATTTCCATCAACATTTGTGTGCCAACTTTCAGTCCGTAACACTTGAGAAAGTTTATCCAAGTTCGGCCATAAAAAAAGCAGTGATCTTCTTGGTTCATGAACCCAACTTGGAACTTATATCCATGGCTTGTCTTCACTGTGACCATTAAACTACTGTATTCAGTTATGGCAAGGCCGAGCATCTTGAGTACATGTGTTCTGGCAGAGCAAAGAATACATTGCAGGAAAAATAATATGAGAACACAATGTATTCTCTATCCAAATCTAGAAATAACTTCCTCCTTCACGTCAGTGTTGATCATCGTACTAGTAGTACCTTTTATCAAAATATAGCAATCCAAATTTCCAAATTAGTCGACAACATGTGAAAAAAAAACCCACCCTCCCAGATAGAAAAAAGGATTCTAGGAACATACTAAGCGCGTTTCAAAATCCTGTGTTAGGATGAGAAGGGACAAGTGTGGCGTCTCGCCGAGGGCGCAGAAACCTGTAGGGTACTCGCACTTTGGGCACTGCAAATGAAACACACTAGATTCAGTAGGAAGAAAAATGCATCAACGGCGGCGGCTGCCATCCTAGGATTACCTGCGACCAAGGGACTTGGATTTATCAGGGATGGATGAAGAATTTGTACCTGGTTCTCCATGAGAAAACCCTATGCAATCGCCAAGAGGGGGTTTTCTCTGAACAAGAAGACGAGGGAGAAGGGGATTCAGGCCCAGTGAAATATTGCCGCTTCGTCCATCTAGCTTACTGCTAAAGCTGGAAAGGGGGGGGGGTTGTGATTTGACGGCTCATTGGGCATTACTGCGGCGCTACGACCGGGGGGTGTCTACTGTGAAGTTGTGCACTCTAATTTGTGCATATGGCACGTGGACCCCGTTGCCGGTTGCCCCACATATCAGCGAAAGGAAGTAGAAAGATAGGAGTAACTAGTTACACATAAATATATTTTTTGACAGAGAGATACTCCCTCTATAAAGAAATATACAAATCTTTTATATCATAGACAGGCTCACCTTGCTGAGAAATATACTCCCTCTACAACGCACGGGCATTATGGGGGTTCAGCTTTTTTTATGGGGGTTCAGCTGAGAATATAATACTCAGGCAGGCTCACGGTTCTGGACTTTGGGCCATAGGCTGACCCTGCATGTTTGGGGGCCCATGTGTTCTACCTCAGCGCTTTTCATATTGCAACCGATTGGTACGGCGCTGGTTTTAGATGTTGTCGCAAGGCGAATACACAAAATGGAATAAAGCATGGCAACTGTTGGAATGAAATCGAACGACAGTTCCTAACCAGCAATCAGAGTTGCAATTCTATCAACGATATACCATGTGATAAATAATACTGTCATACTACTTATACACATAGGACACTTGTTTCACCATGCCAGATTATTACACCAAAATCTCTCGGAGGAAAGATCAGTTCGGCAGTTGTGTGCTGCTACTGAAGAATTTCAAAGTTGATTTGGACCAGCTCTCCTTGCCAAGAAAGTTCGATTTTGACATCATCCCCTACCACAAGATATGATTTAGATTCGAACCTTGACCATCCTTTAGCATCAATCATCATGCGACCATCGTTTGTACTTACGGTATATTGAGCAGGTTCATTCACACCAAGGCTGCGCATGGTAAGAGAAACTTGGCCGCGGTCGCCTGGATTGTTGAACGACTCCCTCATTGCTCTAGGAATTCTTTGTTTGCAAACAAGAAGACATACCCAAACAGTTAGATCAACACAGTGAATCATGTGAAACAACATGGAAAGAAAAAAGAACGAAGCACTTGGGCAGCCAATGCTTACCAAGAAGGTGGACATGTCGGTTTTTGTAAGGACTTTGGTATATGAAGTGTGAACTGCAACCCAGTCTGTTGCCGGTGCAACTGCATGGGCCGGAGCAGATGCAAGTGCAAGTGTTGGTGCAGGTGCCGAAGCCGCTGCTGCTGCCGGAGATGTGCTCCTTGTAGAGCTAGTGCCGGTGTTGATGCCCGATCCTCCGGTAGATCAAACTGATCCACTGACACGGTCGGTGCCCAATCCTCAGCTGGATCAGACTGAGCTGCTGCCACTATCAGTGCTAGAGCAACTGCCGGTGCTCGATCCGTTGCTGAAGGTGGTACCAATGTGCGAGACAGCGGTGATCGTGTCTGGTCTGCTATGATCAGCTTTCTAACTTGACTAGGATCCGTGACCGTGATCCAGTTTTTTCTTCATTTCTTTTGAACGCGAGAAGGACTAATTGTGGCGTTTTTGTTAAACCAAACTGCAGTTCATCATAGGGATTTAGCTTGTACTCACACAACAGACTGATCCAATTTTTTCCAGTAATATAAGTGATGGATAGTGCCTTCGTTACTAACACGACAGAAGAAGTGAAACCTGCAAAAATATCCATCATAGAGCAAACCAAACGGTTTATTCTGTGATGAATGTCACATGGCAAAACCCGCATCATAAAATTGCAGGAAAAGAAAGAAAACATGACATTAAATCAATAAGATTTAGACAGTAAATCAATAAGATTTACTTGATGTGACATGAGTGAATCCTTACCAGGAAATCACTATGTTGAAGTACTAAACAGAAGATTGATCGTCCAACTACGGGTGGCATGCAGGGGCCCCGCCTACTCCCACAAGCAGGACAGTCCAAAGGTCATGACAAATCATATGGACCGAACATCCATGGGACTGGAAATCCTGGTGGGTGCGATAAACCCTGCAATGCATACAGATATTGGAGTGTAACCATAATTGATAAAACGTCCTCAGAAAAAATATGATCTGGATACTTCAAAATATACAGACTGAATTGAGTGGACAAACATTAACATAGACCGTTCTCAGGACTGACCACACACAAAAAGCGGCAGTACTAATAAACAATACAGGGTTCACAAACACAAATCAACTACTGAACAATAGTACTTACTACAGACAAGAAAAGTTGCACTAACTAAACTCTATAGACTATTTCTTGCCACCGACCTACGGGATGAACCCCGCATAACTGACTAGGCCATGGACTTCGTGAGAGATGTCTACATGCACCATCACCATCTTGTCAACCTTGGAGAACCAAACAAAGTGGTCTTTCCACTCATAAACATGATGATGAAGACATGCCGCATCAGATTTGTTGGGAAGCTTTACAAGAACCACACCCTTCATAATCGAAGGCACATCCAGGAAATTGTTGTGGTCAAGTACAGCCTCGAGAACATGCCTGACAACAAAGCTACAAGAAAACACTAGTTCAGGACACGTGGCGACAAGGACACAACAGCTGGATAGTTCAGCAGTAGAACTCATCATCAGGTCTTCCAGTTCACACGGCATGACTTTGAGAACTTCATCTCCACCGCAGACCTGGTTCTAATTCAAACAAAAACCATATTTTATTACTACCTCCATTCAGAAATATAAGATGATTTTCAATATTATACTCCATATATGACTACATATACACATAGAAATGAGTGAACAAAGACACTAGAACATGTCTTCAAAGGCATGAGAACAGAGGGATTACTTGCAATATCCATAACACAAGTTACTGAGGCAAATATACCCTCTTCAAAGGTAGCATTGATGTTCATAAAGTACTCCCTCTGTCCCAAAATTCTTGTCTTAGATTTATCTAGATACGGATGTATCAAGTCACATTTTAGTATTAGATACATTCGTATCTAGACAAATCTAAGACATGAAATTTGGGATAGAGGGAGTAGTTGAAAGTAATCTATAAGAAATCAGTGTCAACCTCTCGCATGTTTTGGTCAAAAGAGGAATTTAGAACCGTCATTTGGCACACTAAAATCACATGCAAGATCACCCAGAAAGTTGTACTACCAGTACTAGTACTACATGTTAGATGAAAAACACGATCAAGATCGAGAAAAAGATCGTCAACAAGAGACATTACCTGGACTTGCTTACTGAGGGATCCCGGAGAGGGGGGCTTGGACAGGGCGATGGCTTTGAGCTTGTCTACGGTAGTCTCGATAGGGTGCTTTCGCTTCTTCGTACCATGAGCCTCGACGGTTTTGGCTAGAGACATAGACATCACATCGGCCGGTGCTCCAGCATCCATCCAAGAGAGGAAGCTAAGAGAGAATAGTGAAAGGAGGAACGAGATGAGGGAGAAGCGAAGCGAGTGGGGGTATCTTCAAGAGAGGAAGGTGAGAGAGAAGAGTGAAATGATGGTTGCTTCGTCCGTCCAACTTACTGCTGGAAAGGAGGGGGTTTTGTGATTTGATGGCTCATTGGGCATTACTGTGGCGCTTCGATCGGGGTAGTCTACCATCACTCTACTACGGAGTAATTTAGTGCATGGCTCGTGGACCCAGGTGCTGGCTGTCCCACACGTCGGTGAAAGTGAGTAATTTAGTGCATGGCTGGAGGAGGATCCGCACGGTAGAGCGTGTCCACTGTTTTTCTGAAGAAAAAAATGATTACAACAAGCGTTTCCACTCTTACGACGGAGGAGTGCGAAACACGGTAGCCACTTGAACATACACAGTGCTCCTACTACTAGGCATGTGCAGTGGTTCATACGTCAGTACTACACAATCTTGTTGCTAGTGTAGTAAGATATGACGATAACATATGATGTTGTGCGCATGTCAATTACTCCTATATGTAACATAGTACCGCTTTTTCGACTATCCGGTCGAGAATGAACGGTGAGATAAATGTTAACAGAAGTAGGTCTATAGCGCACGGAGAGTATGGTGCTATAGTACTCCATGAAACATGAACCATATGAAGCATGAATAGTGTTAGGCAGGGTGTATGAAGGGTGCATGGGATGGGAGCAAAAGTTCCCTTCTTGACCCACTTTTGGGTGTTTGGCAGAGTGCATGAAGGGTGCATGAGTCCACACTAGTAGGTTAACAAAAATACACGAAGAGGAAACAACTATATTGAGATGAGAATGCAACCTAACACACCCACACGCTTTGTGATACAGTGACTGATCTGCACCATCTGAGTTTGATGCAACTGTCATGTTGCACTGAGACATGGACATGCCCATGCAGAGGGCGCCTAAACACCACCGAAGTCCCTCTGCTTCTCGAGGCGCACGACGTTGGTGATGCAGGGTGCAACCGCCCGCAGAGCCCGCTCCCGGTCGACGGGAGCCAGCTCGTCAAAGACGGCGTCAAATGGCACGAATGGATTCCGGTGGCGGAGCCCTGAAAGGATTCGCCCGACAACGGCGATGGCAGCCCTCAACCCTGATAACCCACAAGTGTAGGGGATCGCAACAGCTTTCGAGGGTAAAGTATTCAACCCAAATTTATTGATTCGACACAAGGGGAGCCAAAGAATATTCTTGAGTATTAGCAGTTGAGTAGTCAATTCAACCACACCTGGATAACTTAGTATCTGCAGCAAAGTGTTTAGTAGCAAAAGTGGTATGATAATAATAGTAACGGTAGCAAAAGTAAAGATAAATGTTTTGGGGTTTTTGTAGTAGTTGTAACAGTAGCAACGGAAAAGTAAATAAGCGAAGATAAATATGTGAAAAGCTCGTAGGCAATGGATCAGTGATGGATAATTATGCCGAATGCGATTCCTCATGCAATAGTTATAACACAGGGTGACATAGAACTAGCTCCAATTCATCAATTTAATGTAGGCATGTATTCCGTAGATAGTCATACGTGCTTATGGAAAAGAACTTGCATGACATCTTTTGTCCTACCCTCCCATGGAAGCGGGGTCCTAGCAGAAACTAAGGGATATTAAGGCCTCCTTTTAATAGAGAACTGGAACAAAGCATTAGCACATAGTGAATACATGAACTCCTCAAACTACGGTCATCACCGAGAAGTATTCCGATTATTGTCACTTCGGGGTTGTCGAATCATAACACATAATAGGTGACTATAGACTTGCAAGATAGGATCAAGAACACACATATATTCATGAAAACATAATAGGTTCAGATCTGAAATCATGGCACTCGGGCCCTAGTGACAAGCATTAAGCATAGCAAAGTCATAGCAACATCAATCTCAGAACATAGTGGATACTAGGGATCAAACCCTAACAAAACTAACTTGATTACATGGTAAATCTCATCCAACCCATCACCGTCCAGCAAGCCTACGATGGAATTACTCACGCACGACGGTGAGCATCATGAAATTGGTGCTGGAGGATGGTTGATGATGATGACGGCGACGAATCCCCCTCTCCGGAGCCCCAAACGGACTCCAGATCAGCCCTCCCGAGAGAGATTAGGGCTTGGCGGCGGCTCCGTGTCGTAAACCGCGATGAAACTTTCTCTCTGATTTTTTTCTTTTCGCGACGGAATATATGGAGTTGGAGTTGACGTCGGTGGAGGTCCAGGGGGCCCACGAGATAGGAGGCCGCCCCTACAGGGGGGGTGTCGTGGTTCTAAGTCTGACAGTAGAATAGGGGGGGTAGGAATGGAGAGGCAAGATCCTAGCTATGGAGTAGTTGTATACACAAGATGTTTATGAGTTCAGGCCCTTCTCGGAGGAAGTAACAGCCCTACGTCTCGGAGCCCGGAGGCGGTCGACTGTATTATGTGCGTATGAGTTACAGGGGTGCGAACCCTTGACACTGAGGAGGGGGGTGGCTTATATAGAGTTCGCCAGACCCCTCCGGCCCTCAGTTATGTAGGGTTTAAAGTACATTAAGATCGGGGATTACTGGTAACACCCCACATAAAGTGCTATGATGACCATAAAGGCTACTTAATGACAGACCGTTGCGTGCAGAGTGACTTTAGATCTCCTGTTGGTCGAGTGGTTGACTTCATGGTCGAGTATCTTCGAGTCCATCGAGTGGAATCCTTCCAGGTCGACTGAAAGGTGATTTCTTCTAGAGATGTCCTTGGGGAGGGTGTCTTGGACAGGTCCATGACCCTACCCTAGGTACATGGCTTCAGCATTAGCCCCCGAATGGATCGAGGTTTGAGTGGGGAAGGAGTTGAGAACTCTTCTGACTCATTTTTCGTGCTATGAGTATGTCTTGTTCTGGATCAATGAACTTAGGTGACGGCACCAACTTCTTTTTCAGTCGCCTTGATCCATTCTTTGTATCCGTCGAGTGACTTTTCTGTACTTGAAGACCTCCGAATGACAGAGCGGAGGAAATCTCTCGCCTGACAAGTTGCTCTGCAGTTTGCGGATTTAGCGGGATCCGAATTTCGGGAAGCATGCGAGGCGGAGGAGGCCACGGTACTCGGATGGGATAAGGCAGGAATGCCTCAATCTCCGTGCCACCTTTTTCGCCACATATCGCGCACGCGACTGTTGCGGGATTTGACAGGATCGTCCGGGCCTACAAGTCTGTCACTCGGAAGCAACCCCGTATAAGGCGCCGGACGGGGGTTTTTGAACAGTGTGCCGTCATTTCCCTCTCCCTCTTCCTCAGACTCGTCCGCCGCGTTCGCCTCCATCCCAGCGCTGCTGCTCCGTGCGCTCTTCGCCGACGATGATGGTGAAGGAGAAGACGGCGACTTTGGAGCGGGCGAAGAAGGTGACGGCGAAGGCGAAGGGAAGGGCGACCTGTCAGGGCGGATCCTCGTCAAGGGCCGGCCTGCCGCAGGGCTGGATCCAGGGCGACTGGATCCGCTCGACGATCCGTCAGAAGGATCTTGACGACCTGGCCAATGAAGGGATGATCCCCCATGGATCAGCACGGCTCCCGGGGAAGGAGTCGGAGCCGCAGCCTCAGGAGGGTGAGTGTGTCCTCTTGGCCACCCATGTTGACCGCGGGTTTTCTTTGCCTCCTCACCCTTTCTTTCAGGGATGTCTGAACTTCTTTGGGGCACAACTCCACCACTTCACACCCAACTCCATCATGTATCTCGCTGCTTTCGTGTCGTTGTGTGAGAATTTCTTGGGTTGCCGGCCTCATTGGGGCCTTTTCAAACACATTTTCACCTGTCGCTCCCAGACAGTGAAAAAGGCCAATCCGAGTGACGAGAAAACCCAAGTGATTCAGATGTGTGGGGGTCTTGGGGTTCAAATGAGGGGAAAAAGTGCCTTTCCAGCCATGGTCCTTACCGAGTCGGTCCGAGGGTGGCACTCGACTTGGTTCTACTGCCAAGACCAGCCGACGCCAGGGCAGTCGACTGGAGTCCCTCCTTTTTCCATGGATCGAGTGAGCAAGCCGTCCTCTTTGAAGGTGGTCCCGGAGGAGAAGGCGCAGGTTAAGGTGCTGGTCGAGCGTTTAGTCCAGCTTATCCGTGACGGGGTGACCGGCGTGGATCTCTTGGAGGTCTTCCTCTGACGACGCATCCAGCCGCTTCAATATCAAGACCATCCGATGTGGATGTATTCTGGCACTGAAGACACCACTCAAATCCACCCGGAGGAGGTCGAGGATGCCATGCTGGAGAGGTGGATGACTGCCATCACAGGGAACAAGGATAACCCTCGAGGAGCTAGGAGGATTCCTGCACTCGACCAGTCATATGAAGTAGACAAGGTCCAATCTTGTATCTTTGACTGTGATCCTGCTTTCTCCATCCTGTTTGCTTAACATCGGTCGACTGACTTTTGTCTTGTTTGTTGTCTTCCAGGTCACTACCGAGATGTACTCGATGCCCAACGGGGCGCAAGAACAGATCAAGGAGGAGGAGGGGAGCGGAGGTGAAAGTCAGGAGGAGTGGCATGATGGTGAGGAGGATGAACAAGACAACGGCTCTGGTGAAGAGGAGGAGGAGGAAGTCGACCCTCCCCGCATTGAAAGGCGATCCAAGCTCGCCCATGACCATGCAGTCGAGCGTGGCAAAGCGACTGTGCCTGTTGGCCAGTCGACGAAACGCCCTCGGATGACCTCTCCGGTGCCGACTGAGAAAGCGCCGAAGCAACCCCGAGCGATGTCATCAAAGCCGATGAAGGCCCTGCCGAAGATGAGGATGGTGATTCCCACTATTTCCGGGTAATAACAGAACTTGTGTTTTCTTGTTTGGCATGGATAAACTCTTGGTCGACTCGTTAGCAAACCGACTGATTTCTGAAATCTGCAGTGCTGCTACCTCCGAGACCTCAGCCAGGAACGAGGACCAAGAAATGGAAGATGCTGCCACCTCCAACCTTGGTATGATCTCTGTAGTTTCGCTTTTGGTCGATTGGGTTTTCATTTTTAACTTTGTATCTTTCCCGTAGCCCCACCTCATGTCATTGATCTCCCTGATGATGACGATGAGGCGCCTCTGAGGCCGAGGAGGAATAAAAAGGTGCCTGCTGGCAAGACTGCTCAGGTTGCACCAGCATCTGAGACGCTGGTTCAGGAGGGTGGCAACGTCACTCGGACTTCGGTGTCCTTCACTGTGCCGCTGACGAGTGTTCGTCCTTGATCATCGACTGCCGATCCGTCTTCCCTTTTCTCCACACACCACGTCCCAGAGGACCAAGCGGGTGCTGCTAAGGAGGCTATACGCCAGGCGGGGGTTATGATGGAGCAGGTGAAGGCGATCCGGGACGCCAGCCAAGCGGCTTACGATGCAAGCTCAGCTCTTCAGAGCAACGTCCAGGTCAGTTGGTCACCGCTTGTCCTGTTAGGATATGGTATCTGAAAACTTTTCTTTCTGAAGATCTTTGTATCTGTACACCCACTAGGTGTGTCGATTGATTTGCATTGGTGGGGGCACGCTGAGTGCACCCACTGGGTGTAGTCGCCGAGACTATGGTGGACTGCTGGCAGTCGACTGTAGTCTTTATACTTTGAATTTCTTCACTCTAACTTCTCCACTCGGTCTGGTTGAATGGAATCTTGGAGCCAGTGGGGGCACGCTGAGTGCACCCACTGGGTGTAGTCCCCGAGACCATGGCCAACTGTTGGCAGTCGACTAAGGTCTAAAGAACATCTCTCTCTTTTTTTTGATCGTGATGATACTGTGGCTGACTGCTGGCAGTTAGCTGGCAGTTACCTTTTTGTCTCTTTCGGTCGACTGATCGAACCGAGTCGGTAGAACCAGTGGGGACACGCTGAGTGCACCCACTGGGTGTAGTCCCCCGAGACTACTATTGAATATTTTGATTCGGCTATAGTCTTAGAAATGCTACGATTTTTCCTCTTAGTCACTCGGAAGTGACCTATCTTTGATGTCTGTCGACTGACCTTTTGCCGAAATCTTGCGAGCTTGTGTCTCGCTATACTGAATTGGAGAACAAACATATCCAGCTCGAACTTGACTTGAAGCTTGTCCAGGAGAACTTCACGAAGGCGAAGGAGGAAGCAAAAGGTATGTTTGGTGAGAATCTTGACGACTGCCTTTATTTTTTTTGTCCATTCCTGATTCTGATCTCATTGTCACTTTGCAGATAAACTAAAGGAGGCTCTGAAGAAGAAGGACCTTGACCTCACCGAGGCACAGAAAGCGGCTTCGGACAAGATGAAGCTCGCAAAAGAAAAGCTGGCTTCAGTCAGTAAACTTGAAGAGGAGAATACCAACCTGAAAGCTGCTCTCGATGCGGCCAACAAGGAGGTCAGCCGTCTGAAGAATGACAAGATAGCTCTAAGTGACAAGGCAAGAAAACTGATGGGGAAGAAGAACGATCTGGAGGCTTATCAGGAAGGGCTCGCCAAGAAGTTATTCCTCATGCTTGAAGGTAATCTCTTTTATCCGGCTGACTCATTATCATCGACTCATTGTAGAACTGTTGGCTTAACTTCAAACTGTGCTTACAGAATTCTGCCAGAATTTTGAGGAGGAGACCAGTCGAGTGGAGACAAGCTTGGACCCCATCAACTCTCATGTGAAGGATGAAGCCGCTATGAATGTGCTCCAACTAGAGTCTCGTGTTGCCGGTGTGGTTGACTACCTCGCTCGACTGAAGGTTGCGGTGTCGTGGATCGACACGACACTCTGGCCAAGAGAGACGATTCAAAATGACCTTGAGTCTTTAATGACTCGACTGAATGACGTTCCAGGTGGAGTGCAGTAATGGAAGAAGTCTTCCGCCAGGTGTGGTGCTGATGTTGCCCTGTCCCTGGTACGTGTTCACTGCAAGGATGCTAGAGAGGACAAGCTGGCGTTCATCAGGGTGGCCAATACCAAGAAGCATGACTTCCAATCTTTCATGGAGACCTTCATTGTTGCTGCCACTCGGATTGCTGATGGAATCGACCTGGACCAGTTTATCGCGCCCTCCAGTCCTCCACCTGAGGAGTAAAAAACTTCTATGCTTCACCTTAAATTTGCCTTGGAATGCCTAGTGGTTTTGTAAACGATAACTTTTACAGGCTTGAAGCCTGAGCACTCCTGAATCTGTTATCTGAACTTTGTTCTTCACTCGGAATATACTTTGCCATTGAGTGAACTTTGTCTTCACTCGGAATATACTTTAATGCTTGAGACGCAACTCTGAGTTGGAAAGTCCGATCGACCTGCACTTCACCGCTCTTGCAGGCAGGGGTGGAGCACATATTACAATCGACCTGCGTCCTTGCAAATTAGGATGGAACGCACATTGTATTTGTGGCGTAGCTCAGAAGGAGAAGGTAGCAGTCGACCTGCACCTCGTCGTCCTTGCAGAGCGGAATGGATTAAGTACTTAGGCGAGTACTGGACTGTAGCTAAGCCCCCGAGTGGGAGGATTGCTCTCCACTCGGTGGGAATTTCAGATACTTAGGCGAGTACTGGACTGCAGCTAAGACCCCGAGTAGGAGGTTTGCTCTCCACTCGGTAGGATTTTCAAATACTTAGGCGAGTACTGGACTGCAGCTAAGCCCCCGAGTGGGAGGTCTGCTCTCCACTCGGTAGGATTTTCAGATACTTAGGCGAGTACTGGACTGCAGCTAAGCCCCTGAGTGGGAGGTTTGCTCTCCACTCGATAGGATTTTTAGATACTTAGGCGAGTACCGGACTGTAGCTAAGCCCCCGAGTGGGAGGTTTGCTCTCCACTCGGTAGGATTTTTTGTGGCGTAGCTCCGAAGGAGAAGGTAGTAGTCGACCTGCACCTCGTCGTCCTTGCAGAGTGCACGTTGTATTTGTGGCGTAGCTCAGAAGGAGAAGGTAGCAGTCGACCTGCACCTCGTCGTCCTTGCAGAGCGCATGTTGTATTTGTGGCGTAGCTCGGAAGGAGAAGGTAGCAGTCGACCTGCACCTCGTCGTCCTTGCAGAGCACACATTGTATTAAATACTTAGGCGAGTACTGGACTGCAGCTAAGCCTCCGAGTGAGAGACTGGCTCACCACTCGGTAGGGTTTCAAACACTTAGGCGAGTACTTGGACTGCAGCTAAGCCTTTGCGCGAGAGACTGGCTCACCACTCGGTAGGATTTCAAACACTTAGTACTTGGACTACAGCTAAGCCTCCGAGTGGGAGGCTGGCTCGCCACTCGGTAGGATTTTTCTTAAACTTAGGCGAAACGGATTCGTAGCTAAGCCCCCGAGTGGAAGGCTGGCTCACCACTCGACAGGGATTTTTTTACAAACTTAGGCGAAACAGATTCGCAGCTAAGCCACCCACTGGGGGATTTCTCACGTAAACAAAAGTAACAACAATCACTAGGAAAATTATAACACTCTTGTCTTTGAAAAACAAACTACAAAAGTACTTTTATTACATCTCATCCGAGTGAATACTTAAGTATAAAAGGGGCGGAGCAGCTCCGCGTTCCAAGCTTGTGGCTCGTCAATCTGGCGATCGACATTGTAAAGACGGTATGCTCCATTGTGGAGGACTTTGGTGATGATGAAGGGGCCTCCCCAAGTAGGAGCAAGCTTGTGTGGCTTCTGCTGATCCACTCGGAGAACCAAATCTCCTTCTTGGAAGGCTCGACTCTTCATGTTTCTGGCATGGAATCAACGCAAGTCTTGCTGATAGATAGTCGATCGGATCATGGCCATCTCTCTTTCTTCTTCTAGAAGGTCGACTGCGTCCTGCCGGGCTTGTTCTGCTTCATCTTCAGTGTAGAGCTCGACTCGGGGTGCATTGTGAAGCAGGTCACTCGGCAAGACTGCTTCAGCTCCATAGACCAGAAAAAATGGAGTTCTTCCAGTCGACCGATTAGGAGTGGTCCTTAATCCCCAAAGAACTGACGGAAGTTCGTCGACCCATGCGCCTGCTGCGTGTTTGAGATCGCACATCATTCGGGGTTTCAGTCCTTTGAGAATTAGACCATTTGCTCGTTCTGCTTGTCCATTCAACTGGGGGTGAGCGAATGAAGCATAGTCGACTCGTGTGCCTTGAGAGGCGCAAAAGGCTCTGAATTCGTCGGAATCGAAGTTTGACCCATTATCAGTGATGATGCTGTGCGGAACTCCATATCTGAATACCAACTCTCTTATGAAGCTGATAGTAGTGCCAGCATCCAGATTCTTGATAGGCTTAGCTTCAATCCATTTGGTAAACTTGTCGACTGCTACTAACAAGTGAGTGAAGCCGCTCCTGCCAGTTCTCAGTGGTCCAACCATATCTAACCCCCAAACAGCGAAGGGCCAGACAAGTGGAATGGTCTTCAAGGCTGAGGCGGGATTGTGCGATAGATTGGAATTAAACTGACACCCTTCACACTTGTTGACTATTTCCTTTGCCATTTCGTTTGCTCTTGGCTAGTAAAATCCCGCTCGGTATGCTTTAGCCACAATGGTCCGAGAGGACGCATGATGACCACAGGTCCCCGAGTGGATATCGTCAAGGATTATCCGACCTTCTTCTGGTGTTATACATTTCTGACCGACTCTAGTCGCGCTTTCTCTGTACAATTGTCCCTTTATCACGGTAAAGGCTTTGGATCGACGAACGATCTGTCGAGCCTCTTCTTCATCCTCTGGGAGCTCTTTCCTTAGGATATACGCAATGTAGGGCTCTGTCCAATCGGGAGTGATGACCAAAACTTCCATGATCAGGTCGACCACGGCTGGAACTTCAACTTCAGTCGGATCGGTGACACTTTTTGGCTGTGGAGCTTCTTCAGTGAAAGGATCCTCTTGAACTGATGGTGTATGGATGTGTTCCAAAAACACATTATTGGGAATGGCTTCTCTTTTGGAACCTATCTTTGCCAAATCATTAGCCGCTTGGTTTTTCAGTCGGGGTATATGATGGATCTCTAACCCCTCAAATTTCTTCTCTAGCTTTCTCACTGCATTGCAGTACCTAGTCATGGCCGGACTTCTGACGTCCCACTCCTTCATCACCTGATTAACCACCAAATCTGAGTCGCCATAGACCATGAGGCGACGGACACCGAGTGAAATGTCCATACGCAACCCATACAAAAGTGCTTCGTATTCTGCTTCGTTATTGGAGGAATCAAAGTGGATCTGGAGCACATATCTGAGCTTATCTCCTCGGGGGAAACCAACACTACCCCAGCACCGGAACCATTCAGCATCTTAGAACCATCAAAGAACATGGTCCAGTGCTCCGAGTGAACCTGAGTCGGTAGTTGCTATTCAATCCACTCGGCGATGAAATCAACTACTGCTTGGGACTTGATGGCTTTCTTTGCCTCAAACTTGATATCAAGGGGAAGGAGTTCAATCGCCCATATTGCCACTCGACCAGTTGCATCTCTGTTGTGCAGAATCTCTGATAATGGGGCGTCGCTGACGACTGTAACGGAATGATCAGAGAAATAATGAGCAACGTTCTTCGTGGTCATATAAATCCCATATACAAGCTTCTGATAATGAGGGTATCTTTGCTTTGATGGGGTCAATACTTCGGAAAGATAATATACTGGGCGCTGAACTTTGAAGGCTTTTCCTTCTTCTTCCCGCTCGACCGAAAGTACTGTACTGACGACTTGTCCTGTTGCTGCAATGTAAAGCAACAAAGGCTCTTTGCTGATTGGGGCAGCAAGCACCGGCTGGGTGGAGAGTAGAGCTTTTAGCTCTGCAAATGCTGCATCAGCTTCGGGAGTCCACTCGAACTTGTCTGACTTCTTCGTAAGTCGGTAAAGAGGCAATGCCTTTTCACCGAGATGAGAGATGAATCGACTTAAAGCGGCCAAGCATCCAATAAGCTTCTAGACATTGTGCACACGCACAGGGCGTTTCATTCGGAGTATAGTACCAACTTTTTCTGGGTTGGCGTCAATTCCTCGTTCAGAAACGAGAAAACCGAGTAACTTTCCACCAGGAACTCCGAATGTGCACTTTGATGGGTTAAGCTTGATATCGTACCTCCTGAGATTGGCAAATGTTTCAACAAAGTCAGTCAACAGGTCGGAACCCTTCCGTGATTTGACCACAATATCATCCATGTACGCTTCCACATTCCGACTGATTTGAGTGAGCAAACACTTCTGAATCATCCTCATGAATGTGGCTCCGTCATTCTTGAGGCCAAATGGCATGGTGACATAGCAGAGGCACCCGAATGGAGTGATGAAAGTTGTTTTAATCTCGTCGGGTCCATACAGACGGATCTGATGGTAACCGGAATAGGCATCTAGAAAAGATAGGCGCTCACATCCCGCAGTTGAGTCGACTATTTGGTCGATGCGGGGGAGAGGAAAATGATCTTTCGGGCAGGCCCGATTGATATGTTTGAAGTTAATGCACATGCGAAGTGACTTGTCCTTCCTGTGGACCATGACAACATTGGCGAGCCACTCGGAGTGGTAAATCTCTCGGATAAACTCTGCTGCTAAGAGCCGAGCCACCTCCTTGCCAATGGCTTTTCTCTTCTGGATGCCGGACCGTCGAAGATGTTCCTTGACAGGTTTCACCTTTGAGTCGACTCGTAAACGATGCTCAGCCAGCCCCCTGGGAACACCCGGCGTGTCAGCAGGCTTCCATGCAAAGATGTCCCAGTTCTCACGGAGGAACTGGATGAGCGCTTCTTCCTATTTGGAGTCGAGTGTTGTGGAGATATGAGTCGGAGCAGCACTGGGGTCAGTTGGGTGAATGTGAATTGGCTTGGTCTCACCAGAGGACTGTAACGCTGATTCCGTAGCAGGCTTCTTGGCTCGCAACAAGTCACTTGGATCTGCTATTTTCTAGTACTCCTGCAGCTCTACCACGGCCATCTGAGCATGGACGATCTTTGAGCCTTTCTAAAAGCACTCTTCCGCCTTCTTCCGATTTCCAATTATAGTGATCACACCTTTGGGACCAGGCATCTTCATTTTGAGGTACACATAGCATGGTCGAGCCATGAAACACGCATAAGCTGGCCTGCCCAAAATAGCATGATAAGCACTCTGGAAATCCACCACCTCAAATGTCAACTTTTCTTTGCGGTAATTCTTGGAATCACCGAAAACCACATCAAGAGCAATTTGGCCGAGTGACTCAGCCTTCTTCCTAGGAATGACTCCATGGAAGCTCATGTTGCTGGTACTAAGTCTGGACATCAGAATGCCCATTGTTTCTGCATACAATATATTCAGGCCACTGCCACCATCCATCAAGACTTTAGTCAGTCGAGTGCCTTCGACGACTGGGTCGACCACCAAAGCTTGCCTCCTAGGGGTGGCTATGTGTGTCGGATGATCGGACTGGTTGAATGTGATGGCGGTCTGAGACCACTTCAGATAACTGGGTGTCACCGGAGCAACCATATTCACCTCTCGGTTGATAACTTTCAATCGACTTTTGCTTTCAACATCAGCAAAAATCATCAGGGTGGAATTGACCTATGGGGATATCCATCATCACTATCTTCTTTGTCTTCAACTTTGTCCGACTCCTTTTCCTTATCTTTGGGCTGTTTCCCCTGGAATTGCTGGATCAAGAGCCGACACTGTCGAGTGGTATGTTTCGGGTAAATGAATTTACCCTCCTCATCTTTCTTCGTGTGGATGTGGCACGGCAAATCCATCACGTCATTTCCTTCCTTGTCCTTCACCTTCTTAGGGTTCCAAGATCCTTTGGGTTTCCCTTTAAACTTTCCTTGAGTCATGGCCAAGGCTTCTCCAGGAGCAGCTGGCTCGGCTTTCCGCTTCTGCTTCCGACTGGAGTTCCCTCCCCCGGTTTCATGAGCGGTTGGCTTGTACTTGCCACTCCGGAGCCGATCCTCTTCTTCACCATTAGCATACTTGGTGGCAATCTCCATCATTCGACTCAGGGTCATGTCTCCGGTCCGACCGAATTTCAAACTTAACTCTCTGTTCTTAACGCCTTCCTTGAAGGCATAGACTGCCTGGTGATCAGATACATTCTCAACCATGTGATGCAGTGTGATCCATCTCTGGATGTAATCTCTCAGAGTTTCATTCAACTTTTGCACACAAACCTGCAGCTCTGTCAACCCATCTGGTCGCTTGCAAGTTCCTTCAAATGTTCTGACAAACACTCGGGCAAGATCTTCCCAAGTGTAAATGCTGCTAGGTGCCAACTGATTCAGCCATGCTCTGGCTGAGCCCTCCAACATAAGAGGTAGGTGTTTCCTGGCCACCTCATCATTGCCGCCGCCAGTCTGAACAGCCACTCGGTAGTCCTCAAGCCAAGTATCGGGCTTGGACTCACCAGTGAACTTACTGACTCTAGTCGCCAACCTGAAGTTGGGAGGAATCACCGCGGCCCTGATGGCTCTGCTAAAACACTCTGGTCCTGAGACGTGAACTCTGCTGCTGGTGGGCACATCTCTATCATGGCCTTCTCGGTGAGCTCTGTTCCGGTCGACCAAACCTTGAACGATAATGGATCTCGCATCAAAGCCTGGTTCTCTGGGGTCGACTGGAACCCTTCGTCCAACACTGTGCTGGCGTCTGTCATCTTGCTGTCGAGGAGCGTATGACCCACCCCTTGAGGGAGGAGTGGGCACTCGACGTTGATCATCACGATCGAATCGGTCATCATACTGATCACGCCAGCCTCCACGTCCCTCACGCCTCGGGGGCGATCTTGGGCTATGGGCCGACTGGACTGTATTCGCAGCGACGGATCTGCTGTGAATCCTATTTCGCGACTGCGATATAGCTGAATTTTGATCTCCTGCTGCCTGGAGTAAATCTCTGATCTGTAGCAAGCCTCTGCCAGCCTCTTACTGGGAGGGCTGAATCGACTCTGCTATACGGGCTGCAGCTGCTAGATTCTGAATCGGAGTTCGATATACCTGAGTCAGTGGTGGAAAGAGTTGACGTCGACTGGAGTCTGGGACCCGTTGCCGTGCATGCTCGTCGAGCGCTCGCTGGAGGTTCTATAGTCGAGTGCGCTCAGCCAAGTTGGCCAAACGCGCATCCTCCAAGGCACGAGCCTCGGGGGTTTCTCCAACGATAGGAGTATGCAGCGCATCCATGATCCGGCAGCGAAGATCTTCCCTTTGTAGCGACGTGAGGGGCTCGGGCTGATATTCTTCGTGGGCGTGCACTGGATCGCCTCCGCCATCGACTCCATCGGTGCGGGGAAAACCGGGAGGACTGCGTGGTCCATTGACCATCAGAACCTCCGCTGCTGAATCACTGCTGTCGCACTCGGACGCAGTCTCTACGGAGCCAGTCGATAGGTCGAACAGGCCGTAGAGAGATTCGTCGGGCTCGATCGCCGTGACTTGGGGAGTGGCCGACTGGCGAGCCACCGCGTGCCTCACCCACTGTTGAAGCCTCGACCGACCGGAGCACTTGCGCAGGCAGGAGACAGGGAGGGAGGACGACACAGGGGTCGACCGATATTGGGTCGACGGTTGCCGCAGGAGGACGCCGCGGACACATGCGCGGAAGTGCGTCGCCCCGCGGACGGGGAGCGCGTCGATGTCGAGTGGAGCCTCCTGAAGCCAAGCGGAGTCATCGGCGATGAACGTGAGCGCGCTGAGACAGATCTCGCGGCCCTCAACCAAAACTCCGCCTGAAACCATGATGAAGGAGATCGGAACAATCGCAACTTCTCCAATAGGTCGCTAAGACACCTGCCCCATGGTGGGCGCCAACTGTCGTGGTTCTAAGTCTGACAGTAGAATAGGGGGGTAGGAATGGAGAGGCAAGATCCTAGCTATGGAGTAGTTGTATACGCAAGATGTTTACGAGTTTAGGCCCTTCTCGGAGGAAGTAACAGCCCTACGTCTCGGAGCCCGGTGGCGGTCGACTGTATTATGTGCGTATGAGTTACAGGGGGTGCAAACCCTTGACACTGAGGAGGGCGGTGGCTTATATAGAGTCCGCCAGACCTCTCCGGCCCTCAGTTATGTAGGGTTTAAAGTAAATTAAGATCGGGGGTTACTGGTAACGCCCCACATAAAGTGCTATGATGACCATAAAGGCTACTTAATTACAGGCTGTTGCGTGTAGAGTGACTTTAGATCTCCTGTTGGTCGACTGGTTGACTTCATGGTCGAGTATCTTCGAGTCCGTCGAGTGGAATCCTTCCAGGTCGACTAAAAGGTGATTTCTTCTAGAGATGTCCTTGGGGAGGGTGTCTTGGACAGGTCCATGACCCTACCCTAGGTACATGGCTTCATCAGGGGGCGCCCCCTGTCTCATGGACAGGCCCTGGGCCCCCTGGCATTAATTCTTTCGCCAAAAATTCTTATTAATTCCAAAAAGTGCCTCCGTGGATTTCCAGGACATTCTGAGAACTTTTCTTTTCTACACATAAAACAACATCATGGTAGTTCTGCTAAAAACATCGTCAGTCCGGGTTAGTTTCATTCAAATCATGCAAGTTAGAGTCCAAAACAAGGGCAAAAGTGTTTGGAAAAGTAGATACATTGGAGACGTATCAGCTCCCCCAAGCTTAAACCTTTGCTTGTCCTCAAGCAATTCAGTTGATAAACTGAAAATGATAAAGAAAAACTTTTACAAACTCTGTTTGCTCTTGTTGTTGTAAACATGAAAAGCCAGCATTCAAGTTTCAGCAAATATTATGAACTAACCATACTCACAATAACACTTAGCGCTCACAATTACTCATATCAATAACATAATCAGCTAACGAGCCATAATAATAGAACTCGAATGACAACACTTTCTCAAAATAATCATAACATGATATAACAAAATGGTATCTCGCTAGCCCTTTCTGAGACCGCAAAACATAAATGCAGAGCACCTTTAAAGATCAAGGACTGACTAAACATTGTAATTCATGGTAAAAGAGATCCAGTCAAGTCATACCCAATATAAACCAATAATAATGAATGCAAATGACAGTGTGCTTTCCAGCGGGTGCTTTTAATAAGAAGGATGATGACTCAACATAAAAAAGTAAATAGATAGGCCCTTCGCAGAGGGAAGCAAGCATTTGTAGAGGTGCCAGAGCTCGATTTTAAAATAGAGATTGAATAACATTTTGAGCGGCATACTTTTGCTGTCAACGCAACAACTATGAGATGGCTGTATCTTCCATACTAAATGCATTGTAGGCAGTTCCTAAACAGAATGGTAAAGGTTTATACTCCCCCAACCACCAACAAGCATCAATCCATGGCTTGCTCGAAACAACGAGTGCCTCCAACGTACAACAGCCCTGGGGGAGTTTTGTTTAATTATTTTGATTTGCTTTGATCTTTTTGGATCATGGGGCTGGGCATCCCGTTTACCGGCCCTTTCTCGTGAATGAGGAGCGGAGTCAACTCCTCGTGAGAATAACCCACCTAGCATGGAAGATATAGGTAGCCCTAGTTGTAACATGAGCTGCTCGAGCATACAAAATAGAATTTCATTTGAAGGTTTGGAGTTTGGCACATACAAATTTACTTGGAACGGCAGGTAAATACCGCATATAGGAAGGTATAGTGGACTCATATGGAACAACTTTGGGGTTTAAGGAGTTTGGATGCACAAGCAGTATTCCCGCTTAGTACAGAAGGCTAGCAAAAGACTGGGAAGCGACCAACTGAGAGAGCGACAACAGTCGTAAACATGCATTAAAATTAATTCACACCGAGTACAAGCATGAGTAGGATATAATCCACCATGAACATAAATATCATGAAGGCTATGTTGATTTGTTTCAACTACATGCATGAACATGTGCCAAGTCGAGTCACTTAACACATTCAAAGGAGGATACCATCCCATCATACCACATCATAATCATTCTAATAGCATGTTGGCACGCAAGGTAAACCATTATAACTCATAGCTAATCAAGCATGGCACAAGCAGCTATAATCTCTAAATGTCATTGCAAATATGTTTACTTCATAACAGCTGACTCAGGAACGATGAATCATCATATTTACAAAAACAAGAGAGGTCGAGTTCATACCAGCTTTTCTCATCCCAATAAGTCCATCATATATCCTCATTATTGCCTTTCACTTGCACGACCGAACGATGTGTATAATAATAAGAGTGCACGTGCATTGGACTAAGCTGGATCTGCAAGCATTCAACTCAAGAGAGAAGACAAGTAATATGGGATCTAAATTAAATAAACAATCATGCATATAAGAGCCACTAAACATTTTCAATATGGTCTTCTCGACCCACAAAGGAAAGAAAAGAAAAGAAAACTATTTACACGGGAAAGCTCCCAACAAGTAAAAGAAGAACAAGAAATCTTTTTGGGTTTTCATTTTAATTTCTACTACAAGCATGGAAATTAAACTAACTAATTTATTTGGTTTTTCTCAAGGATTATCAAACACACAAGAAGAAAACTAGAAAAAGAAATTTAAACTAGCATGGATAATACAATGAAAGAGTATGAGCACCGACGACTAGTGTGTGAACATGAATGTAAAGTCGGTGAGAAATAAGTACTCCCCCAAGCTTAGGCTTTTGGCCTAAGTTGGTCTAGTACCAAGGACCGCCGCTACTCTCCCCGGTATAATGGGAGGTGAAATCAGGATACCATTGGCTGGTCATCTCTGGATCCCACTGGACAGATGATGCACGATAAGGGTCCAGCTCAGGTTCCGGCTCAGGTTCAGGTTCTGGAGTAAAAGCTTGAGCTCGATGATTGTTCACCGCTTCCGGCGTGACAAGACAATTTTCTGCAAGCAAATCAAACAACAAAGGCGCAGGCAAAATAATAAACTCAAAGTGTTTCTTATTGAATCTAAGTCTATACAAGAGCATCTTCTCTTCGTTGTCAACAATAAACTTGTGTGCTACCATGCTCTTGTAATCTAAGATGTGAGGAGGCAATTTTATCTCATCCTCCTCATGGTGCCTAATGGGTATCTGAAAATATTTAGCAAGATGTGCAGCATAGATACCTCCAAATACGGGGCCTTTTGTACGATTCAGGGCTAGCCGTTTAGCAACGACGGCACCCATACTAAAAGTATTGTCCACAAGCAAAGCATGTTGAAGAATGATAATGCCAGGGACGCTCAAGTTTCCACTATTTCCTCGACAAATTAAGCATCTACTAGCAAATATGGCAAAGTAGCATAAAACAGGAAAGTGTATGCTAGAGACCTTCGCCTCGGAGCCCTTCTTTGGCTCCTCTACAACAATAGTATTAACAAAGCCACCCACATCTTCACGACGAGGTTCATCTAATTCTCCCTCATAAGGTATCCTACATACCGCTCAAAAATGACGTAAAGACATTTCTTTGAATTCGTCATATAAATGAAATGATACTGCAGGCGGTGACTTCTAAGGATAATAATAAAAGTTTTGCACAAAAGTATTGGTAAGTAAGAGATACTGATCGATTCGATCGTTGATGAAACCGGTGAGGCCTGCAGTCTCGATTAAAGCATAAAAGTCTTCATGAATTCCGACTTCTTTCAAGAAACCCCCGCATGGCCATTCACACGACCGTACTTCCGCTAAGCGAGGAAGATTATACTTGGCTTTTTCCTTCTCTTCGGCTTGTTTTTCCTCAGAGCTTTGGCTAGAAGAGCCCCTAAAAAGTCTCCTCAACATTTTCTGAAAATTTCTGAAATTTTAGTAACTTCAAAATAGAAGTGAATAAAACTAAACAAGATTGATAGCAACTACTCCTACAAGTGCCTAGAGCCTATATCATGCATTGGAATTGCTTGGGACCTCAAAATTTTAACATGCAAGCTCAAGAACATGGTCACCTATGCAGCAAAAATTTGCAATGAATAAAGCACTAGAAAAAAAACTAATTGGACAAATGGAGGAGTCACATACCAAGCAACAATCTCCCAAAGCAGTTTTGTGAATGGAGCTTTGAGCTAAGAGATCGAAAATCGCAGCAAAACAAGCTAGAACTCGTGCTTGAGCTGGATGGGGATTTTTTTGGGTAGAAGATGAAGTGTGTGGGTGCTGGCATAAGTGGAGGGGAGCCACCAGGGGCCCACGAGACAGGGGGCGCGCCCTATAGGGGGGGGAGCGCACCCTCCTCTCTCGTGACCTGGTGTTTGCCCCTCCTGCAGTGTTTTCAGTGCCTAAAATCCTCAAATATTCCAGAAAAATTCATACTAAATTTGCAGGGCATTTGGAGCACTTTTATTTTTGGACTATTTTTTTAATGCACGGATAATTCAGAAAATAGACAGATAATACTATTTTTGCTTTTATTTATTCTAAATAACAGAAAGTAAAGAGAGGGTACAGAAGGTTGTGCCTTCTAGTTTCATCCATCTCGTGATCATCAAAATGAATCCACTAACAAGGTCGATCAAGTCTTGTTAACAAACTCATTCCGAATAACATGGAACCGAAGAAATTTCGAATGACACTAAGTTACCTCAACGGGGATATGAAAATCCCCAACAATAACAATATCATACTTTTTCTTGACAGTAGGGAGAGGAATTCAAAATCTCCAAAAATGATAGTTGGAATTTTTTCAATAGAATTGATGCTATGAACTTGAGATTGTTTCCTCGGAAAGTGTACCGTATGCTCATTACCATTAACATGAAAAGTGACATTGTCTTTGTTGCAATCAATAACAGCCGCTGCAGTATTAAGAAAAGGTCTACCAAGGATAATAGACATACTATCGTCCTCGGGAATATCAAGAATAACAAAGTCCGTTAAGATAGTGACATTTGCAACCACAACAGACACATCCTGACAAATGCCAACAGGTATAGCAGTTGATTTATCAGCCATTTGCAAAGATATTTCAGTATGTGTCAACTTATTCAATTCAAGTCTACGATATAAAGAGAGAGGCATAACACTAACACCGTCTCCAAGATCACATAAAGCAGTTCCAACATAGTTTCTTTTAATAGAGCATGGTATAGTTGGTACACCCAGATCTCCAAGTTTCTTTGGTATTCCACCCTTAAAAGTGTAATTAGCAAGCATGGAGGAAATTTCAGCTTCCGGTATCTTTCTTTTATTTGTGATGATATCCTTCATATACTTACCATAAGGATTTACTTTAAGCATATCAGTTAAGCGCATACGTAAGAAAATAGGTCTAATCATTTCAACAAAGCGCTCAAAATCCTCATCATCCTTTGACTTGGATGGTTTAGGAGGAAAGGGAATGGTTTCTGAACCCATGGTTCTCTTTCTTTACCGTGCTTCCCAGCAACAAAATCTCTCTTATCATAACATTGATTCTTTGATTGTGGGTTATCAAGATCAACAGCAGGTTCAATCTCTACATCATTGTTTTTGCTAGGTTGAGCATCAACATGAACATTATCATTAACATTATCACTAGGTTCATGTTCATCACCTGATTGTGTTTCAGCATCAGAGATAGAAATATCATTGGGATTCTCAGGTGTGTCTACAGTAGGTTCACTAGAAGCATGCAAAGTTCTATCATTTTTCTTCTTCTTCTTTTTAGAAGAACTAGGTGCTTCTAAATTGTTCCTCTGAGAATCTTGCTTGATTCTCTTAGGGTGGCCTTCAGGATACAAAGGTTCCTGAGTCATTCTACCAGTTCTAGTAGCCACTCTAACAACAAAGTCATTTTTATTATTTAACTCATCAAGCAAATCATTTTGAGCTTTAAGTACTTGCTCAGCTTGAGTAGCAACCATAGAAGCATATTTGCTAACGCGGTGAAGTTCATCTTTAACTCTAGCCAGATTATCACTTACGCGTCCTATCTCGAAAGCATTATTCTTTAACTCTCTACCAACATAAGCATTAAAACTTTCTTGTCTAGCCATAAAGTCATCAAATTCATCTAAGTACGGGCTATGAAATTTAGTAGAGGGGATTTCAACTTTATCATATCTATAGAGAGAATTTACCTTTACTACCTGTGTCGAGTTATCAAGACAATATGGTTCCTCAGGCGATATATTAAGATCACGTATTTCTTCAATAGGTGGTAAATTCTTAACATCTTCAGCTTTAATACCTTTTTCTTTCATTGATTTCTTTTCCTCTTGCATATCTTCAGGACTGAGAAGTAGAACACCTCTCTTCTTCGGAGTGGGTTTAGGAATAGGCTTAGGATTGGCTTAATTGGTTCAGGAATTACTTCAGGAATTGGCTCGGGAAGAGTCCAATTAGTCCCTCCGTTTCTTTTTAGTCTGCATATAAGATTTTGTCAAAGTCAAACTTTGTTAACTTTGACTAAGTTTATAGAAAAAACTATCAAGGTTCACAATATGAAATCAGTTTTGTTAGATGCATCATGAAATTAATCTTCATACCATATAGCTTTAGTATTGTAAATGTTAATATTTTTTCCTACAAAGTTGTAAAAACTTTACAAAGTTTGACTTTGACCAAATCTTATATGCGGAGTAAAAAGAAGCGGAGGGAGTATTTTCATCAGTCAACATATTATTCAATAGTATTTCAGCTTCGTTGACTGTTCTTTCCCTGAAAACACAACCAGCACAACTATCCAAGTAGTCCTTGGAAGCATCGATTAGTCCATTATAAAAAATATCAAGTATTTCATTTTTCTTAAGAGGATGATCACGCAAAGCATTAAGTAACCGGAGAAGCCTCCCCCAAGCTTGTGGGAGACTCTCTTCTTTGATTTGCACAAAATTATATATTTCCCACAAGGCAACTTGTTTCTTATGAGCAGGGAAATATTTAGCAGAGAAGTAATAAATCATATCCTGGGGACTACGCACACAACCAGGAGCAAGAGAATTATACCAAGTCTTAGCATCACCCTTTAATGAGAACGAAAATATCTTAAGGATATATAAATAGCGAGACTTCTCATCATTAGTAAACAGGATGGCTATATCATTAAACTTGGTAAGATGTGCCACAACAGTTTTAGATTCAAGGCCATAAAAAGGATCAGATTCAACTAAAGTAATAATATCAGGATCAACAGAGAATTCACAATCCTTATCAGTAACAGAGATAGGTGAAGTAGCAAAAGCAGGATCGGGTTTCATTCTAGCATTAAGAGACTGTTGCTTCCATTTAGCTAATAATTTCTTTAGATCATTTCTATTGCAAGCTAAAATCTCCCTAGCAGCTTCTTCATTCATAACATAACCCTTAGGATCAACAGGTAATACATAATCATTGGGGGAACCTTCATCATCACTATCATCAACAATAGGTTCTTCAGTAATATCATTCCCCCTAACTCTAGCAAGTTGTTCATCAAGAAATTCACCTAATGGAGAAGTAGTATCACGCACAGAAGTAGTTTCAGCATGCATAGCAGAAGTGGCATCATCAATAACATGCGATATATCAGAATTCATAGCAGTAGTAAGTTTAGGTGTCGCAAGCCTACTAATAACGGAAGGAGAATCTAGTGCAGAGCTAGATGGTAGTTCCTTACCTCCCCTCGTAGTTGAGGGCAAAATCTTGGTTTTAGCATCTTTCAAGTTCTTCATAGTGATCAACAGATATAAATCACAAGTGACTCGGAGAATAGAGCTATGCTCCCCGGCAACGGCGCCAGAAATTGGTCTTGATAACCCACAAGTGTAGGGGATCGCAACAGCTTTCGAGGGTAAAGTATTCAACCCAAATTTATTGATTCGACACAAGGGGAGCCAAAGAATATTCTTGAGTATTAGCAGTTGAGTTGTCAATTCAACCACACCTGAATAACTTAGTATCTGTAGCAAAGTGTTTAGTAGCAAAAGTGGTATGATAAAAATAGTAACGGTAGCAAAAGTAAAGATAAATGTTTTTGGGTTTTTGTAGTAGTTGTAACAGTAGCAACGAAAAAGTAAATAAGCGAAGAACAATATGTGAAAATCTCGTAGGCAATGGATCAGTGATGGATAATTATGCCAGATGCGATTCCTCATGCAATAGTTATAACATAGGGTGATATAGAACTAGCTCCAATGCATCAATGTAATGTAGGCATGTATTCCATAAATTGTCATACGTGCTTATGGAAAAGAACTTGCATGACATCTTTTGTCATACCCTCTCGTGGAAGCGGGGTCCTATCGGAACTAAGGGATATTAAGGCCTCCTTTTAATAGAGAACCGGAACAAAGTATTAGCACATAGTGAATACATGAACTCCTCAAACTACGGTCATCACCGAGAAGTATCCCGATTATTGTCACTTCGGGGTTGTCGGATCATAACACATAATAGGTGACTATAGACTTGCAAGATAGGATCAAGAACACACATATATTCATGAAAATATAATAGGTTCAGATCTGAAATCATGGCACTCGGGCCCTAGTGACAAGCATTAAGCATATCAAAGTCATAGCAACATCAATCTCAGAACATAGTGGATACTAGGGATTAAACTCTAACAAAACTAACTTGATTACATGGTAAATCTCATCCAACCCATCACCGTCTAGCAAGCCTACGATGGAATTACTCACGCACGGCGGTGAGCATCATGAAATTGGTGATGGAGGATGGTTGATGATGACGACAGCGACGAATCCCCCTCTCCGGAGCCCCGAACGGACTCCAAATCAGCCCTCCTGAGAGAGATTAGGGCTTGGCGGCGGCTCCATGTCGTAAAACGCGATGAAACTTTCTCTTTGATTTTTTTCTCTCCGCGACGGAATATATGGAGTTGGAGTTGATGTCGGTGGAGGTCCAGGGGGCCCACGAGATAGGAGGCCACGCCCTACAGGGGGGCGCCCCCCTGTCTCGTGGACAGGCCCTGGGCACCCTGGCATTAATTCTTTCGCCAAAAATTCTTATTAATTCCAAAAAGTGCCTCCGTGGATTTCCAGGACATTCTGAGAACTTTTCTTTTCTACACATAAAACAACATCATGGTAGTTCTGCTGAAAACAACGCCAGTCTGGGTTAGTTTCATTCAAATCATGCAAGTTAGAGTCCAAAACAAGGGCAAAAGTGTTTCTGACGTATCAAACCCCTCCTTGTCCAGCTCAGCCCCCACCATCGCCTGGAGACGGCTCAGCTCCTCGGAGATATAGGTGAAGAAGAAGACCAAGTCAGGAAGCCGCAGCTCGTTGAAGTCGACTGGGTGGTCGAACGGGTTTAGCCCGACGGCCGGCATCGTCGCGCTGGCACGACGGTAGGCATCGCGCAGCCGCAACACATGCATTGCAACTTGGTTCACCAAGTGCCGGAGGCAATCCTGGACCTCGTCACGATCGACCCGCTTGCGCTCCAGCCGGCTCCCATGACGGCCTATTGTATCTCCCGCTTTCTGCAGCAATGCCACCGACGCCTCGAGCATCTTTGTGGTGGACGTCTGACGCTTTTGAAGCTCCGTGAACTGCCGCACATAACGGAGGAGCATGGCAATCCTCTCCTCCTTGAGCTCACGGAGCTCCACATCCTTGGCCCTGAGCTCCGCATCCTTGGCATGGAGCTCCTGTGTCAGGCGACTCACCTCGGACTCCATGATCTTTTGCGCTGCCATGGCACCAGGTAGAAGCAATGGGGAGAGGAAGCAAAGGGGGTGAAATGATTGAAAGGCAATGCAATCTACGGGAAGGTGGAGGGAGCCAGCCGAGGAGCGAGGAATCTTTTGGTTTTCACCAGGTAAAACACTAGTCGACGACTTCTCACATCAGGGAGTAGTGGGTTTTACAGGTGGAGTCATCGTGACTAATTGCTGCCGCGCCTGCTCCCGTCAATCAAAAAATTAAAAATCCTATCGCGCCTGCTCTCGTCAATCAAAAAATTAAAAATCCTGCCGCACCCAAACACCAGAGCAATGCCGCGGTGGATATTTAAATTTACCTGCCGACAAGTAGATAAAAAAGGGGTGAAAAAACAAATGTGGCGGCGGCCTAGCTAATCGGTCGAACTAGCCCAACTAGCTAGCCACCGTGCTTCACTGATGTACTCGGCGGGAAAGGTGGTCTATCGTGATTTGATGACTCATTTACTTGCTTCGGCGCTACGACCAAGGAGGACCCAGAAAATGCGCGGTAGGGCGTTCCATGTCAGGAAGAATATATGCGTGCACCACCCGGGAGGACCCCGAAACCGCGCGGTAGGGTGTGCCACGTCTCGGCATGGAGGAAAAATGTGCGCGTAAAAATATACTGTATCAGACGTAGTACCTATGGTTCAACCTCGGGACCCAGCCAGTCGGTCAAAAACACCCCACTAGCCACACAACTTCATCATGCAAACGTGGCACGGAGGATAGATGTGGTTAGTGTTGGGGAACGTTGCAGAAAACAAAAATTTTCCTACTCGTTTCACCAAGATCATCTAGGAGTTCATCTAGCAACGAGTGATTGGATGCATCTACATACCTTTGTAGATCGCGAGCGGAAGCGTTCAAAAGAACGGTGATGATGTAGTCGTACTCGACGTGATCCAAATCACCGATGACCAGCGCCGAACGGACGGCACCTCCGCGTTCAACACACGTACGGAACAGCCACGTCTCCTCCTTCTTGATCCAGCAAGGGAGGGAGGAGATGTTGAGGGAGATGGCACCAGCAGCAGCACGACGGCGTGGTGTTGATGGAGCTGCAGTACTCCGGCAGAGCTTCGCTAAGCACTATGGAGGAGGAGGAGGTGTTGGGGAGGGAGAAGGAGGCAACCAAAGGCCAAGGCGTTTAGGTATGAAGTCCCTCCTCTCCCCCACTATATATAGGGGTGCCAAGGGGGGGGTGGTGCGCAGCCTAGGAGATCCAATCTCCTATGGCCGGCGGCCAAGGGGAGGTTTCCCTCCCCCCCAAGGCACCTAGGAGGTGCCTTACCCTCCTAGGACTCTTCCCCCTCTTAACCCTAGGCGCATGGGCCTATGTGGGGCTGGTGCCCTTGGCCCATTAGACCAAGGCGCACCCCCTTACAGCCCATGTGGCCCCCCGGGACAGGTGGACCCACCCGGTGGACCCCCGGGACCCTTCCGGTGGTCCCGGTACAATACCGATAACCCCGAAACTTGTCCCGATGCCCGAAACAGGACTTCCTATATATAAATCTTTACCTCCGGACCATTCCGGAACTCCTCGTGACATCCGAGATCTCATCCAGGACTCCGAACAACATTCGGGTTACTGCATATACATATCCCTACAACCCTAGCGTAACCGAACCTTAAGTGTGTAGACCCTACGGGTTCGGGAGACAAGCAGACATGACCGAGACGACTCTCCGGTCAATAACCAACAGCGGGATCTGGATACCCATGTTGGCTCCCACATGCTCCACGATGATCTCATTGGATGAACCACGATGTCGAGGATTCTATCAACCCCGTACGCTATTCCCTTTGTCTATCGATATGTTACTTGCCCGAGATTCGATCGTTGGTATCCCAATACCTCGTTCAATCTCGTTACCGACAAGTCACTTTACTCGTACCGTAATGCATGATCCCGTGACCAGACACTTGGTCACTTTGAGCTCATTATGATGATGCATTACCGAGTGGGCCCAGTGATACCTCTCCGTCATACGGAGTGACAAATCCCAGTCTTGATCCATGTCACCCAACAGACACTTTCGGAGATACCCGTAGTCTACCTTTATAGTCACCCAGTTACGTTGTGACGTTTGGCATACCCAAAGCACTCCTACGGTATCCGGGAGTTACACGATCTCATGGTCTAAGGAAAAGATACTTTGACATTGCAAAACTCTAGCAGACGAACTATACGATCTTGTGCTATGTTTAGGATTGGGTCTTGTCCATCACATCATTCTCCCAATGATGTGATCTCGTTATCAATGACATCCAGTGTCCATAGTCAGGAAACCATGACTATCTGTTGATCAACGAGCTAGTCAACTAGAGGCTCACTAGGGACATGTTGGTGTCTGTTATTCACACATGTATTACGATTTCCGGATAACACAATTATAGCATGAATAAAGACAATTATCATGAACAAGGAAATATAATAATAATGCTTTTATTATTGCCTCTAGGGCATATTTCCAATAGTCTCCCACTTGCACTAGAGTCAATAATCTAGTTACATTGTGATGAATCGAACACCCATGGAATTCTGGTGTTGATCATGTTTTGCTCTAGGGAGAGGTTTAGTCAACGGATCTGCTATATTCAGGTCTGTATGTACTTTACAAATCTCTATGTCTCCATCTTGAACATTTTCACGAATGGAGTTGAAGCGACGCTTGATGTGCCTTGTCGTCTTGTGAAACCTGGGCTCCTTGGCAAGTGCAATAGCTCCAGTGTTGTCACAGAAGAGCTTGATCGGCCCCGACGCATTGGGTATGACTCCTAGGTCGGTGATGAACTCCTTCACCCATATTGCTTCATGTGCTGCCTCCGAGGCTGCCATGTACTCCGCTTCACATGTAGATCTCGCCACGACGCTTTGCTTGCAACTGCACCAGCTTACTGCCCCACCATTCAAAATATACATGTATCCGGTTTGTGACTTAGAGTTATCCAGATCTGTGTCGAAGCTAGCGTCGACGTAACCCTTTACGATGAGCTCTTCGTCACCTCCATAAACGAGAAACATTTCCTTAGTCCTTTTCAGGTACTTCAGGATATTCTTGACCGCTGTCCAGTGTTCCTTGCCGGGATTACTTTGGTACCTTCCTACCAAACTGACGGCAAGGTTAACATCAGGTCTGGTACATAGCATGGCATACATAATAGAACCTATGGCTGAGGCATAGGGGATGACACTCATCTCTTCTATATCTTCTGCCGTGGTCGGACATTGAGCTGAGCTCAATTTCATACCTTGTAACACAGGCAAGAACCCCTTCTTGGATTGATCCATATTGAACTTCTTCAATATCTTATCAAGGTATGTGCTTTGTGAAAGACCTATGAGGCGTCTTGATCTATCTCTATAGATTTTGATGCCTAATATATAAGCAGCTTCTCCAAGGTCCTTCATTGAAAAACTTTTATTCAAGTAGGCCTTGATGCTGTCCAAGAGTTCTATATCATTTCCCATCAAAAGTATGTCATCTACATATAATATGAGAAATGCTACAGAGCTCCCACTCACTTTCTTGTAAACGCAGGCTTCTCCATAAGTCTGTGTAAACCCAAACGCTTTGATCATCTCATCAAAGCGAATGTTCCAACTCCGAGATGCTTGCACCAGCCCATAAATCGAGCGTTGGAGCTTGCACACTTTGTCAGCATTCTTAGGATCGACAAAACCTTCCGGCTGCATCATATACAATTCTTCCTTAAGGAAACCATTAAGGAATGCCGTTTTGACGTCCATTTGCCATATTTCGTAATCATAGAATGCGGCAATTGCTAACATGATTCGGACGGACTTCAGCTTCGCTACCGGTGAGAAAGTCTCATCGTAGTCAACCCCTTGAACTTGTCGATAACCCTTAGCGACAAGCTAAGCTTTATAGATGGTCACATTACCATCCGCGTCTGTCTTTCTCTTAAAGATCCATTTATTTTCTATGGCTCGCCGCTCAACGGGCAAGTCAGTCAAAGTCCATACTTTGTTTTCATACATGGATCCTATCTCGGATTTCATGGCTTCTAGCCATTTGTCGGAATCCGGTACCGCCATCGCTTCTTCATAGTTCGAAGGTTCACCGTTGTCTAGCAACATGATTTCCAAGACAGGGTTGCCGTACCACTTTGGTGCGGAACGTGTCCTTGTGGACCTTCGAATTTCAGTAGGGGCTTGATCAGAAGTATCTTGATCATTATCATTAACTTCCTCTCTAGTCGGTGCTGGCACCTCAGGAACATTTTCTTGAGTCGCGCCATTTTCCGGTTCAAGAGGTAATACTTCATCAAGCTCTACTTTCCTCCCACTTACTTCTTTCGAGAGAAACTCTTTCTCCAGAAAGGACCCATTCTTGGCAACAAAGATCTTGCCTTCGGATCTGAGGTAGAAGGTGTACCCAATAGTTTCTTTTGGGTATCCTATGAAGACACATTTTTCCGATTTGGGTTCGAGCTTTTCAGGTTGAAGTTTCTTGACATAAGCATCGCATCCCCAAACTTTTAGAAACGACAGCTTAGGTTTCTTTCCAAACCATAATTCATACGGTGTCGTCTCAACGGATTTCGACGGAGCCCTATTTAAAGTGAATGTGGCAGTCTCTAAAGCATAGCCCCAGAAGGAAAGCGGTAAATCGGTAAGAGACATCATAGATCATACCATATCTAATAGAGTGCGATTACGACGTTCGGACACACCATTACGCTGAGGTGTTCCAGGCGGCGTGAGTTGTGAAACTATTCCACATTTTCTTAAGTGTTCCCCAAACTCGTGACTCAAGTATTCTCCTCCACGATCTGATCGTAGAAACTTGATTTTCCTGTCACGTTGATTTTCAACCTCACTCTGAAATTCCTTGAACTTTTCAAAGGTTTCAGACTTGTGTTTCATTAAGTAGATATACCCATACCTACTTAAATCATCAGTGAGGGTGAGAACATAACGATAGCCACCGCGAGCCTCAACACTCATTGGACCGCACACATCAGTATGTATGATTTCCAATAAGTCGGTTGCTCGCTCCATTGTTCCTGAGAACGGAGTCTTGGTCATTTTACCCATAAGGCATGGTTCGTACGTGTCAAATGATTCATAATCAAGAGACTCTAAAAGTCCATCAGCATGGAGCTTCTTCATGCGTTTGACACCTATGTGACCAAGGCGGCAGTGCCACAGGTATGTGGGACTATCATTATCAACCTTACTTCTTTTGGTACTCACATTATGAATATGTGTAGCATCACGTTCGAGATTCATAAAGAATAAACCATTCACCATAGGAGCATGACCATAAAACATATCTCTCATAAAAATGGAACAACCATTATTCTCAGATTTAAAAGAGTAGCCATCTCGAATTAAACGAGATCCCGATACAATGTTCATGCTCAAAGCTGGCACTAAATAACAATTATTAAGGTTTAAAACTAATCCCGAAGGGAGATGCAGAGGTAGCGTGCCGACGGCGATCACATTGACCTTGGAACCATTCCCGACGTGCATCGTCACCTCGTCCTTTGCCAGTTTCCGTTTATTCCGCAGCCCCTGCTTTGAGTTACAAATGTGAGCAACTGCACCGGTATCAAATACCCAGGAGCCACTACGGGCACTAGTAAGGTACACATCAATTACATGTATATCACATATACCTTTGGTTTTGCCGGCCTTCTTATCCGCTAAGTACTTAGGGCAGTTCCGCTTCCATTGACCGCTTCCCTTGCAATAAAAGCACTCAGTCTCGGGCTTGGGTCCATTCTTTGGCTTCTTCCCGGCAGCTTGCTTGCCGGGCGCGGCAACCTCCTTGCCGTCCTTCTTGAAGTTCTTTTTACCCTTGCCTTTCTTGAACTTAGTGGTTTTATTGACCATCAACACTTGATGTTCCTTCCTGACTTCTACCTCTGCTGATTTGAGCATAGCAAATACTTCAGGAATGGTCTTTTCCATCCCCTGCATATTGAAGTTCATCACAAAGCTCTTGTAGCTTGGTGGAAGCGACTGGAGGATTCTGTCAATGACCGCATCATCCGGGAGATTAACTCCCAGCTGAGTCAAGCGGTTATGAAACCCAGACATAGTGAGTATGTGCTCACTGACAGAACTGTTTTCCTCCATCTTACAGCTGAAGAATTTGTCGGAGACTTCATATCTCTCGACCCGGGCATGAGCTTGGAAAACCATTTTCAGCTCTTCGAACATCTCATATGCTCCATGTCTCTCAAAACGCTTTTGGAGCCCCGGCTCTAGGCTGTAAAGCATGCCGCACTGAACGAGGGAGTAGTCATCGGAACGTGCCTGCCAAGCGTTCATAACGTCTTGTTCCGCAGGGAGAACGGGTGCGTCACCAAGCGGTGCTTGTAGGACATAATCTTTCTTGGCAGCTATGAGGATGATCCTCAGGTTCCGGACCCAGTCCGTATAGTTGCTGCCATCGTCTTTCAGCTTAGTTTTCTCTAGGAACGCGTTGAAGTTGAGGACTACGTTGGCCATTTGATCTACAAGACATATTGTAAAGTTTTTAGACTAAGTTCATGATAATTAAGTTCAACTAATCAAATTATTAGTGAACTCCCACTTAGATTAGACATCCCTCTAGTCATCTAAGTATTACATGATCCGAGTTAAACTAGACCGTGTCCGATCATCACGTGAGACGGACTAGTCAACATCGGTGAACATCTTCATGTTGATCGTATCTTCTATACGACTCATGCTCGACCTTTCAGTCTTCTGTGTTCCGAGGCCATGTCTGTACATGCTAGGCTCGTCAAGTCAACCTAAGTGTTTGCATGTGTAAATCTGTCTTACACCCGTTGTATGTGAACGTCTGAATAAAACACCCGATCATCACGTGATGTTTTGAAACAGCGAACTGTCGCAACGGTGCACAGTTAGGGGGAACACTCCTTGAAATTAGTATGAGGGATCATCTTATTTACTACCGTCGTTCTAAGTAAACAAGATGCAAAAAACATGATAAACATCACATGCAATCAAATAATAAACGTGACATGATATGGCCAATATCACACAGCTCCTTTGATCTCCATCTTGGGGCTCCATGATCATCTTGTCACCGGCTTGACACCATGATCTCCATCATCATGATCTCCATCATCGTGTCTCCATGAAGTTGCTTGCCAACTATTACTTCTACTACTATGGCTAATGCGTTTAGCAATAAAGTAAAGTAATTTACATGGCGTTTCTTGATGACACGCAGGTCATATAAAAGAATAAAGACAACTCCTATGGCTCCTGCCGGTTCTCATACTCATCGACATGCAAGTCGTGATTCCTATTAAAATAGAATGAACATCTCATACATCACATATAGATCATTCATCATTCATCACAACTTTGGCCATATCATATCACAAACCACTTGCTGCAAAAACAAGTTAGACGTCCTCTAATTGTTGTTGCAAGTTTTACGTGGCTGAATTAGGGTTCTAGCAACAACGTTTTCTTACCTACGTTAAAGCCACAACGTGATTTGTCAACTTCTATTTACCCTTCATAAGGACCCTGTTCATCGATTCCGCTCCAACTAAAGTAGGAGAGACAGACACCCGCCAGCCACCTTATGCAACTAGTGCATGTTAGTCGGTGGAACCGGTCTCACGTAAGCTTACGTGTAAGGTTGGTCCGGGCCGATTCATCCCACAATACCGCTGAAGCAAGAAAGGACTAGTAACGGCAAGAAAGTTGACAAATCTACGCCCACAACAAATTCTGTTCTACTCGCGCAAGAAGAACTACGCATAGACCTAGCTCATGATGCCACTGTTGGGGAACGTTGCAGAAAACAAAAATTTTCCTACTCGTTTCACCAAGATCATCTAGGAGTTCATCTAGCAACGAGTGATTGGATGCATCTACATACCTTTGTAGATCGCGAGCGGAAGCGTTCAAAAGAACGGTGATGATGTAGTCGTACTCGACGTGATCCAAATCACCGATGACCAGCGCCGAACGGACGGCACCTCCGCGTTCAACACACGTATGGAACAGCCACGTCTCCTCCTTCTTGATCCAGCAAGGGAGGGAGGAGAGGTTGAGGGAGATGGCACCAGCAGCAGCACGACGGCGTGGTGTTGATGGAGCTACAGTACTCCGGCAGAGCTTCGCTAAGCACTATGGAGGAGGAGGAGGTGTTGGGGAGGGAGAAGGAGGCAACCAAAGGCCAAGGCGTTCAGGTATGAAGTCCCTCCTCTCCCCCACTATATATAGGGGTTCCAAGGGGGGGTGGTGCGCAGCCTAGGAGATCCAATCTCCTATGGCCGGCGGCCAAGGGGAGGTTTCCCTCCCCCCCAAGGCACCTAGGAGGTGCCTTACCCTCCTAGGACTCTTCCCCCTCTTAACCCTAGGCGCATGGGCCTATGTGGGGCTGGTGCCCTTGGCCCATTAGACCAAGGCGCACCCCCTTACAGCCCATGTGGCCCCCCGGGACAGGTGGACCCACCCGGTGGACCCCCGGGACCCTTCCGGTGGTCCCGGTACAATACCGATAACCCCGAAACTTGTCCCGATGCCCGAAACAGGACTTCCTATATATAAATCTTTACCTCCGGACCATTCCGGAACTCCTCGTGACGTCCGGGATCTCATCCGGGACTCCGAACAACATTCGGGTTACTGCATATACATATCCCTACAACCCTAGCGTAACCGAACCTTAAGTGTGTAGACCCTACGGGTTCGGGAGACAAGCAGACATGACCGAGACGACTCTCCGGTCAATAACCAACAGCGGGATCTAGATACCCATGTTGGCTCCCACATGCTCCACGATGATCTCATCGGATGAACCACGATGTCGAGGATTCTATCAACCCCGTACGCTATTCCCTTTGTCTATCGATATGTTACTTGCCCGAGATTCGATCGTCGGTATCCCAATACCTCGTTCAATCTCGTTACCGACAAGTCACTTTACTCGTACCGTAATGCATGATCCCGTGACCAGACACTTGGTCACTCTGAGCTCATTATGATGATGCATTACCGAGTGGGCCCAGTGATACCTCTCCGTCATACGGAGTGACAAATCCCAGTCTTGATCCATGTCACCCAACAGACACTTTCGGAGATACCCGTAGTCTACCTTTATAGTCACCCAGTTACGTTGTGACGTTTGGCATACCCAAAGCACTCCTACGGTATCCGGGAGTTACACGATCTCATGGTCTAAGGAAAAGATACTTTGACATTGCAAAACTCTAGCAGACGAACTATACGATCTTGTGCTATGTTTAGGATTGGGTCTTGTCCATCACATCATTCTCCCAATGATGTGATCTCGTTATCAATGACATCCAGTGTCCATAGTCAGGAAACCATGACTATCTGTTGATCAACGAGCTAGTCAACTAGAGGCTCACTAGGGACATGTTGGTGTCTGTTATTCACACATGTATTACGATTTCCGGATAACACAATTATAGCATGAATAAAGACAATTATCATGAACAAGGAAATATAATAATAATGCTTTTATTATTGCCTCTAGGGCATATTTCCAACAGTTAGCTCCGTCTCGACCAGCCACAATGTCTCTTGTTCTAGGCGATTCTTCTATTTTCCAAGCTTTTTTTAGTTGTAATAACACCATGGCAAGCTAGCACCACTCTTCGTGTGTGCCCGTGCAAATGTTAGACAATGGAGAGAAGAGAAATTGAGATCGCAGACCTGGGACCCACTAGTAAGTGAGACAACGGTCATGCACGTGTTGGCGAGGCACTCCCTCTACTATACTCAATGCAAGTACTGTATAAAATCAAGTTATGGGACAAAGCCAACAACCGTTGTTGTTTCAGGCTATCAAATTACGCTTTGTACTCCAGGTTGCTAGTTTGAACCTCGTCTTTCAGATTTGTTAGTTTTAGGTCCAAATTTGAGTGTGTTGTTCCGATATTTCAGTGTAGGATGGTTTTTTTGAACAAACACTTTGCGCGGTTAGACAAGTAACAGCATGAGTTACACGTATTTTGCAAGTTTACAAACAAAAATGACAGCGGCATAGAATATCACATCCACCCCGCAGCTTAGATACTATGGTGATACGAGTTTTTTACACCGTTGGAAGTGAGATCCAGTTGCTTGGGAGCAGTCTTTGTAATTATGCGCAATTTCCAAACTCTCCAAAGGTTTTTTTGCAAATAAAACATTCAGGACTCGTGTGTGCCGCTGCATCTTCGATCCAACGACTCCCTGTTGCTCATATTAGGTGCTCCTCGTAGCTTAATTACCCGCTATGGTGATATGAGCATCTAGGTTGTATGATCAATGATCAGATGGCACATGCGTAGTACTTGTACTTTCTGCGCATTTCCCAAACTCTATCAGCCGTATATTGCAAAAACATTCAAACCTCCTACTGTGGGCCGTTAGATCTCAGTGAACTCGTATCACCATAGAATCTACGGTGCGGGAGCACCTCATATTCTCCCGTGCGAGAAAACATAAGGTGCTATCGCAGCATGGATGCTACGGTGATACGAGCTTGGAGGTCGTTTGATCTGAGATCCAATGGCATCTGAGCAGTCTTTGTGCTTGTAAGCAGTGGGCGGACTCTTTTAGGGCTTTTTTGCAAAAAACCATTCGAACCACCGAGGAGGTGTTGGGTCACAAATCCAACGGCTCCGAAGAGCTTGTATCACCAAAGCATCTATGGTGTGGTAGCACATGATATTCTTACATACAGGAGAATATGATGTCCTCCTTCATCTTAGATGCTACGGTGATACGATCTTCGAGGTCATTGGATATGGGATCCAAGGGTATCTGAGTAGTTTTTGTACAAATTGTGTGCAATTCTCAAACTCATCAAGGTTTCCTGTATAAATATTAAGACACATCATGTGAGCTGCTATATCTCATATCTACAAGCTCCAAGCAACTCGTATCGGCATATAGCATCTAAGGTATGGGGGCACATGATATTCTCCCGGGGAGGAGGGGTGGGGGTGCACAACCAATCGGTGGTTGGGAGGGTGGGGACAAATATAATCTAAACAACCCTAAACAGAGCTCCACAATTTTATCTAAGGTCGAGGGGTTGACCCCCGACAATCATAGCTCCGCCTAAACACAACATTTGCATGTACTGTAGTACTAGACATAATATTCATGTTTCAGTTTCATGTTCATTTTAAATATTGAACTGAGGACCATGCATGTCTTACATTTTACTCCCTTCGTTCCTAAATATTAGTCTTTTTAGAGGTTTCAAATGGACTGGCACATACGGATGTATATAGACATATTTTAGAGTCTAGATTCACTCATTTTGCTCCGTATGTAGTCACTTGTTGAACTCTCTAAAAGACTAATATTTAGGAATAGAAGGAGTATTTTTGAATTCATGTCATACATGCATGGTTTGGAAAAATAGATGCACTATACTTATTGGATTGTTGTTGTGTTCGTGCATGTGTCTCTCTCTCTCTCTGTGTGTGTGTGGTTATATGCTTGATACATACAAAGTTTTCTCACCTCCATATTGTTCATCTTTTAAATTTGAATTTGCATTGGAAAACTTACTAGGGATACCATGAAATGTGAAATCCACGTTGAGATCACTATATCACAAACTCACTCTAATTCAACAACTCATCATAAATCAATTACCACATTGAGATTAGTATTTGCAAGCAAAAACGGGTATTGTAATACACATAGATTCGTTCGGCAATTTAAAAGGTTCCTTTTGTATTCTTGAATGGTAGGACCCAACGGCGTACCAACCAGACCTTGGCTCGTGTTGATCCTAAAAAAACCGGGCTCGTGTCCTTTGGTGGCGTGCGTGGTACGCACATTAGGCAACCCCAACCAGTCGAGCCTCAGCGTTTCAAGTCGAAATATCTGGCGGCCAGAATTCCAGCCCTAGGAAATTCCCCTCATGTCCCCGGTCCATAATGACTACTGATGAACAATGGATGGATGATTTAGTAACTAGACAACGTTACCTACCGTGTCGAGCACGGTTCAATTCCCTCGGTCGCCGCTCGTCAAGGTCACCCGTCAACTGCATTGCCTAGTACTACTACTACACTAGGATGAGCACAAAATTGAGCCTGTTTGTTCATGCCTAGTACTTGAGTTAATATATCAAGCAATGCACTGGTACAGAGGGATTATCCTTTTACTCTCCATATATAACTTGTTTGAAGTCTAACTAAGCAAAATGTTTGACCAAATCCTTTCTTAAGAAATACAACAGGACAGATGTATGGCTTGAAAATTTATTGCATGATGCAGGTTATGATATTGTTTCAAATCCTGGATCTTAAATTTCAGAAAATCCAAAAGTGAGCATAAATTCTTGAAACTGAGCATGGTCACGTGATATGGCACAAATATTACTTCGTAAGTTTTTTCTTCAATTTGAGACAAGCTGCTTATGACAAGTTGCACAAATGAAGAGCCAAGGTATTTTGGAACAGAGACCTGTCACATTAAGGCGAACGCTTTCACTATTGAAACTGTGGGTGTTTACGTGCCGCCACGAGTCCCTGCTCATCATCAGCAGGTGCCGTCCAAGCAAGCGTGTGAGTCGATGGGAGCGTGCGAGCAGACCGCTGCACCGGCTGACAGGGAGGCATGCAAGCAAACTTCTGTGCAGGCTCACTGGGAGGCGAGCCCTTTGACCAGGCTCCGCCGCCCACCTTCGTCCCAACTTCTCCCACTTTTAATGTCGCCAGCACCACAGTTTAAAATCAACCCCGCACTACCCGGTATCGCTACAATCTTCTCTCTTCCTCTCCGGTTCTCCTGTCGTCTACCTCCAACTAGCCTGACCTAAACGTACGCCATGCCGCATCATGATGGTCTGCCCTTAGTGTTCTAGTTTCCTGAGGAAGACACCCAACCGGAGTCTCAAGAACATAAGGCGCTTTGGGACGAGCTTGAACTGACCTTGCGGGAAGACGTCGCGCTTGTCCTCGCTCCCGTTCCGGCTCCCGTAGCCCCGACTGCGCCAGCACCCATCCCCGCGGCATTGATGGGCTGGGAGACGCACATTGTTGCCGAGCTTGATCCCACGGGGTTCCACGAGGTCCCCGTCGACTTTCACGCGCCCCGTGCACCTACAAGTGCATGCGCCTGTGCTTGCATTGACGCGCACGCCCGTGCCGGTGCCCGTGCACCTGCCAGCGCATGCGCCTGCTTGTGCACTGACATGCGCGCCGGTGCCGGTGCCCGTGCACACGAATGTCTCCGCCGCGCCGTTGACAGCGCATGTCCCCGCGTGGGTGCCAGTGCCCCCCTCAACGACATGGATGGCCGTCGTCGACCGTTTCCTTCCACCAACTCCAGTCGCCTCCTCCCGCCAGTTGACTCGCTCCGAAGTCTAGAACATTTTGGCCTTCCTTGAAGCTAGGCCAACATCCAGGAGTACGCCAACAACGACGCAAGACGCCGTCGTCGCCGTCGATCAGTGGCCCGATTACAGACAGAGCACGGCAGAGGAGCCGCTTCCCACCGTGAGACGCCCCCGCCGCCGCCGCATAATCTAAATTTGCCATGAAAAACGTTCGGATTGCCATGCTTAAAATCCGAACGTTTATCATTTCAGTTTATTTTATATCGATCGTTGTATAATTTAAAGTCGGAGTCAGACCGAACGAAATCTATGGTTTGATCGATTGAATATTCTGCTAGAGCCGTATCAAATTAAATATAAAATGTCATCAAGCCACATGTATTCCTTGTCATCCAACGACCTAGACTGCTTCAATGTCGAGCGCTCAACACGTTTAGCGTGCAGTTAATTTCATGCCAAAAATAATGCTAATTACATAATAACACGCAAATAATATCCTAGTACTTAATATCCGCATGCACTTAATATACTTTGAAATTAACTGCTAGTACCTGAAACTGGTGCCGTGACTTGTGAACGCGTCCAGATATGGTCAACGGCAACATCGCCCGCGAGTTCTTCGTGTTTGCCCGTGCGTCTAAACGCAGAAGGGGAGGAGAGAGAGAGAGAGAGAGCACACATGGAACCCACCAGTAAATGAAGGCGAATAGTACTAAAAATAATATTACATGTTATCCATTAAATAGGCTGTGGTAATATAAAAACATTATGTGAACAAAGGGGGGTACAACAAACATTGTTGTTCTATGTATGTTGTCTATTGACGTGCGGCTTGAAGGCCCGGTCGCATGTTCGATCCTCGTCCTTTATTTTTTAATTTGTATATGGGTCCAAATTTGTTTCATGACATGTGGGCCCCTCGGTGTGTAGTTTGTAGCACTTTAATTTGTGGGTCGAAATTTGTTCCATTCCAAGTGGACTATCGGTGTGTAGTTTTGTAGCTTATTTATAATAATTAAAGATAACAACATAGTTTTTTGCAATAATACGATGGTGCAACGTTGAAGGTGAGAAAGGACGTGCGAGAGAGCGATGACCGAGCCAGAGGGAAATCAACTAGGGGAGTTGCGGGGGTTGCAACGGTGTTTGGAGTAATTGTGGGCCGAATGCTATGAAAATATAATCTAAACCAACCGGAATAAATGCCTACACAAATTAATCCAAGGTTGGAGTGCCCCTCGCAATTTAAATAGCTCCGGCTTTGCGAGGGATGGAGAGGTACTAGCTTCAATGCGTGGAAGATACGGTGTGAGAAAGCGAGGTCAATCGAGAGACATATAGATAGAGAGACAAAGTGAGGGTGGTCCGACATTCATTGAACAGATATATATGCTCTGGAGAGATATTATCCGATTGAGCTTTTGGCAAGGGTGAGGGCTGCAAGATAGAGCTTGAGAGATGATCCAGTTACAGACATGTAGATATATTTTGTGCATGGGAGGAAGCAAAGTCAATCGATCACATAGGGTCGCCTTGCAATCGAAAGAGTGAGACGGGTTGGAGAGAGTGACCTAGATAGACAATGTGCGTGAGAGAGTATACAATGTGAATAGGTCGAATTGGGCTCAAACATGGTGATATATCGTTTTTGTCCGAGAAAGAGCGAGGTCAATCGAGACATACATACACACACAGAGAGAGAGAGAGAGAGAGATTGAGTGAGCGTGGCCCGCCATGAGGTTGAAAGAGTGGCGGTGGCTTGGATGGACTGACCTAGATAGACAATCTGCGTGAGAGAGTATAGAGTATGTCGATCGAGGCCCGAACAGGGAGATATATCATTTGTGTGTGAAAGAAAACGAGGTTAAACGAGACTCAGATAAAGAGAGCAAGTGTGGCCCGCCGTGCGGAAGAAAGAGTGAGACAGTCTCGAGGGAGTGACCTAGATATACAATGTGCGTGCGTGCGCACGAGAGGTTGGGGGGCTAGATAGGCAATGCATGTATTTAGCGTGAGAGGGTGAGAGGGAGAGGGGAGAGAGAGAGAGCTCGGCATGGGGTGCAATGGCGGGTGTGTGAGGTAAATACATTTGGTAACAGAGTGGAAACCGATAGCTTCCTAAGGTGGTTAGGAGAGGAAGATTGGCCGATACAGGAAGTATGTAGCGTGTGTGCGGGGGGAGGGGGGCTAAAAACAACATTTGATTGTACATAGTATGAGACTTAATATCAATGTTTCAATTCGGTGTACATTGTAAGATTTGAACCAAGGACCATGCATATGGGTAATTATTTCGAATTCGTGCCATACTAAGTTTTGAAAAGTTGACATTGACTCAATTTGTTGTGCTTTTTTGTAGGTCATATGTTTGAATCCATCCAAAAGTTTTCTCACTACCATGGTGTTCATCATATACATATGAATTTTATTAAAAAAGTAGTGTGGATACAGTGAAATGCGAAATCCACGTTAGAATTGGAGACCGCTACGTGACACACACTCTAATTCAAATAACTAATTATGTGACACACACTCTAATCCACGTTAGCGTGGATACCATTTTGTTTTTTTAAATAACTCTTCATTAATTAATTTATAGTACTCCATCTATTCACTTTTATAAGACCTTGAAGACATTTCAGAAAATGTGCAAAACAATTCATTTTAAGTTATCTGAAACGACTTACAAAAGTGAACGGAGGGAGTATCTCATTTCGAATGACGAATTATTGCAAGGAAAACACGGGCATGGTAATACATACAGATTCGTTTGCAAATGAAAGAAGTTTCGTTTGCATTCTCAAATGTAGGCGCACCAGGCAGACCAGGGTCGTGTCAGGGTGGACGCTGCTTTAGTGCCTTAAAGGCACCTGCCTTTGGGTCACTGACATGTGGGCCAGCCACCTGTTGGGCCCACATGTCATGGACACAAAGGCAAGTGCCTTAAGGCACCGAAGCACAGTCCTGTCGGGGTGGTCGCGTGTGTTGGACGGACGCGTAGCACCCAGCCACCCACCCCCTCCCTCCCGCCCCCACTCCCCCCCCAAAAAGGACGACGACAAAATAAGTCTGCGCTTCCACGTTTCGGATTGAAATATCTAGCGGCCCCAATTCCAGCCCTGCAAAATCTCTCTTCTCCACCGTCCCCTTCCGCGCCCAGATTGCTCAGATCCCTAATTCGCCGCCAACCCAAGCAAAGTTTGAATCGCCCCTCGTGTCGTCTCTTTCCCCACCTCTGTGCCGGGCGACGACGAAGACGACGGTCGCGCTTCACCACCGCACCGGAGCTACCTCATCTACGCCCTCATCCACCGCACCGGGTGGTCCACCGACAACGTCGGCCGCCGCAACCGACGTTCCTCACAGACACCGAGTTCCACCGCATCAGGTGCGCTTCACCGACACTGTTTCCCAGCTCACCGGGGCTACTTCACCGAGCACATCATCGCACCTCCTGCCCCGAGGCCGTTGGGGCTTCATCAACCGTCTCGTCCACCGCATCATAGCGCTCTGCTGCCACTCAAGATCTGCATCCGTGCGCGGCCATCCAACACCAGCGCATCACCCTCAACGGCTCTGAAGTGACCCGCACTCTAGCTAGGCGAGCATGCCCAAACACCGTCCAGAACTAGGTATCCACACATCACTCCCTTGTGCATTGTTTCGACGATGTTTGGATATCCTTTCACTGCTCTCTTAGCTTACACGCCTATGCAACTCTGACATTAACTCTTATTTCTTCTGGAGATATCATCTGAAACAAGAAAATCCATTTTTTAGCAAAGCATGACGGCGCTACAGGATCTGGTACACATCCCGCACACCCATATAACCTTGTAAGTATCTGTCCTCCCGTACAACATCAAGGTCGATTCCTCTTATTTGATCAACCATTCGCCGTGTCAAAAATGCAGAGGGGGATGCAAGGAGCACAAGGCCTGCACATCCAAGCAAGTGGTAACATGGACTTGTACATGGAACATCCCAAGCGCAAGCAGAGCTGCAGTGAGCCTGTACAATGAGCTAGCGTAAGTCCCTGCATTTCATTTAATTCATACTGGCATTCGTGTATGATTTGTGTGCAGTGGCGGATCCACGAATTCAAGTTACCAGGGGCGAACATTTAACTTAAAAAATACGAAGGCACTTGCACTCCGGAAATCAACATAACTTGAGAAATGTGAAGCTACATGCACTTTGAAAACCAGCTAATGATCCAAAGTAGTTCAGATTATAAACACTAAATTATGCAAGCACCAAAAAGTACAAAATGCAACATGCTATACAAGGACTACAAACATGGTCTGTACCTTCTTGAATTATTCATTCTCTGGCTGAAAATATTAAAGCGTAATTGCACCTATAACCAGTGCGCAAATTGCATATCAATATATCTATCCTGCACAAGTATGTGATGTCTACTGCACAACCTTCTTCTTGTAGACGTTGTTGGGCCTCCAAGTGCAGAGGTTTGTAGGACAGTAGCAAATTTCCCTCAAGTGGATGACCTAAGGTTTATCAATCCGTTGGAGGCGTAGGATGAAGATGGTCTCTCTCAAGCAACCCTGCAACCAAATAACAAAGAGTCTCTTGTGTCCCCAACACACCCAATACAACGGTAAATTGTATAGGTGCACTAGTTCGGCAAAGAGATGGTGATACAAGTGCAATATGGATAGTAGATATAGGTTTTGTAATCTGAAATAATAAAAACAGCAAGGTAACTAAAGATAAAAGTGAGTGTAAACGGTATTGCAATGATAGGAAACAATGCCTAGGGTTCATACTTTCACTAGTGCAAGTTCTCTCAACAATAATAACATAGAAAGATCATATAACAATCCCTCAACATGCAACAAAGAGTCACTCCAAATCCACTAATAGCGGAGAACAAACGAAGAGATTATGGTAGGGTACGAAACCACCTCAAAGTTATTCTTTCGGATCGATCTATTAAAGAGTTCGTACTAGAATAACATCTTAAGACACAAATCAACCAAAACCCTAATGTCACCTAGATACTCCATTGTCACCTCAAGTATCCGTGGGCATGATTATACGATATGCATCACACAATCTCAGATTCATCCAACCAACACAAAGTACTTCAAAGAGTGCCCCAAAGTTTCTACTGGAGAGTCAAGAAAACGTCTTCCAAACCCTATGCATAGGTTCATGGGCGAAACCCACAAGTTGGTCACCAAAACATACATCAAGTGGCACGTGATATCCCATTGTCACCATAGATAAACACGGCAAGACATACATCAAGTGTTCTCAATCATTAAAGACTCAATCTGATAAGATAACTTCAAGAGGGAAACTCAATTCATCACAAGAGAGTAGAGGGGGAGAAACATCATAAGATCCAACTATAATAGCAAAGCTCGCTATACATCAAGATCGTTCCATAGAGAGAACACGAGAGAGAGAGAGAGAGAGAGATCAAACACATAGCTACTGGTACATACCCTCAGCCCCGAGGGTGAACTACTCCCTCCTCATCATGGATAGCACTGGGATGAAGAAGATGGCCTCCGGTGATGGGTTCCCCCTCCGGCAGGGTGCCGGAACGGGCTCCCAAGAGGTTTTTGGTGGGTACGTAGGCTTATATAGGCGAAAGAAGTCGGTCGGGGGAGCCTCGAGGGGCCCACGAGAGGTTAGGGCGCGCCCAGGGGGTGGGCGTGCCCCCCTATCTCGTGGCCTCCTCGAGGATCTTCTGACGTGAACTCCAAGTCTCCCAGATCATATTCTTCCTAAAAATCACGCTCCCGAAGGTTTCATTCTGTTTGGACTCTGTTTGATATTCCTTTTCTTCGAAATACTGAAACAGGCAATAAAACAACAATATGGGCTGGGCCTTCGGTTAATAGGTTAGTCCAAAAAGTAATATAAAAGTGTATAATAAAGCCCATAATCATTCAAAACAGATAATAAAATAGCATGAATGCTTCATAAATTCTAGATACGTTGGAGACGTATCAGTATGCCAATAGTTTCAAACAACAGATTAGAAAAGTATTTATGCTATGTTGTCATGATAAAGGGACTTTTTGGTAGATGGCCTCGATGTTTCCTCAAGCTATGAAAATGCACTATAATTTGCTTGTAATCAATGCCTGCAAATCTCTGTCTCTCTCAACATAGAAGATCATCATTAGACACTAAATCCATCAATGAGCTTGCAAAATGCTTGCACTAGATCCCTCATTAGACACTATATGTTCATCACCAGGAGCACGTAAAATGTTTGCATCAAATCCTTCATTAGCAGTCTGTTCATTAGACACTTCAGGCTCAAGAACAACATGAGCTTGTATGTTTGCACCGGAAACTTGATTAGATACATCAGAATCAGTCAGTTCAGTATTGATTGGGGGAGTTATAAAATAAGTAGAAATTGGTTTCATTTTCTCATAGATTCCCTACATACAAGCAGTTTTACAACACCGTCAGGTTTAACTATTGGTCAAAAATTGAAGAGTTGAATTAGATATAATCAGGAATGTGATGTACCTGCTCGTTACGCATGCTACTCTTGCAAGCTTCGACTGTTCGTTTGCACAAGCTCGATGCCATGCCCGTGCTGCCGCCGCTGCCTCCCACGCAGGCTACACCCAGGGTTGGATCTTCATCTTCTTGTCCTTCCGTTCGCTTGAAGCCCGGCGACCGCCCTCCAACGAGGGGGCGAGGAAGTGTTGTGTCGGTCTGTCCAGCGGCGGCTAGGTTAGGAGCGAACCAGACTGGAGGCTGGAGTGAATGAATTGGGATTTTTCCCGCTGTCGATCGATATCGGAGGTGCCCGTTGGGGCCACGAGCCTGCTATAGGGCCTGCCTTGCACTTATGTTATTGGCCCATCCAAATTGAAACATTTTTCTTCATTTTTTACATTGCCTGCTCGTGCGTTGGGATGAACAAAACTAGCCTGGGCCAACTTGGATGACTCAAACTAGGTGCACACTTTCCAGCCACCTGAGGCGGCCGCCCATACCAGCCCCTATGGTGGTGTCGCCCCTTTTTGCGTGTATGATTGGGTAGTGAAAAATATTCTAGTGGCACTTTTGATTTACCCACAGAATGGTTGAATTGCTTGTTTGTATGATTTGAGTTCGCCAATAATGTGAAGGATGCCAATCTTTTCATCCTATTGTAGATTGCTTAGATCTCGATATGCCAAAAGTAATCGCATGAAATATACAGTAAAAGCCAATGTGATGTGTGTGGCTACAACTAGTCTGACTACACGTCCTCATATAACATATCAAGGACGCACCATCTTACCAGATTAACCATTTGACTTACCAATGAAGTGTGGGAAGAAAGAAGTATTGGGACTGCGTATCCAAGCAATTGATGCCATGGACTCCTTCGTACAACCTTGTAAGTGAAAAAGAAGTTGCAGTGTGCCTGTACAAAGAACTAGCATATGTTCAGTTACCTGCTTCTCGGAATTTTAGTTAGCCACTTATTGTAAAATTGTTCAATTATGTTGCTTGGCTTAATTTAGTTTGCTACTGATTACATAATGCCACAACCTGTTAATCCTATTGTAGACATCGCCTATCTATGTTTTTGATACTTACGGTTAAGAATTACCTGTTTTCCTTAACTTAAATATCTACTTGTTTGTTTAACTGCTTTGCCGCTGCAACAACGGGTTACAATGATGTTAATAACTACTTTTCAGCATGCAATTGAAACTCTTTAATTCCTTGTTTGTTTAACTGGTTTGCTGTTATAACTCCCAGTTGAGATGTTTTCTAACTTCAACTTTTCTGAATCCAATCGGAACTTTAATCGCAAAACAAGTTAGCCCAAGATCAAAGAGCGAGGTCCCCATGGACGTTGCATCATCCCACAGCAGTGGCACCGGCCCAATCGTTCATTATGAATTGCCAACTGTTGATGCTCTAGAGGCTAAACTAGTGGTAGAAAGAGATTCTGCTTCTGCACTTAGAGATGAAGTTGACATGTTGAGGAAGCAAACAGCACAATCAAAAGCAGTACTCAAGACAACCATTAAATATTTGGTGGATTTCAAAATGAAGCAAGCTGAGACTGACCACATTGTTAAGGTCCTGAAGGAAAAAAGGAAATTAAATTCCCACTTGGTAAATAATAGGTGAAACGTTCTTTCCATCGTTGAATAACCTTTGTGTTGTTTGTTCATGTAATCAATCAAACCATTTGTTTTAGAGATCATGTAATAATTGTTTTTTGTTTTTTGTTTTTTGGTTTGTAATTTTATTTGAGCACAAGTTTGTATTAATTGATAAGACTCAGAGACATTTCATTTGGATTGCTGTGGGAGACCTACAAATATGCCAATCGGAATGAATGTGCATTCAACACTAATAGAAGTATAGATGGACCATAAGTGGCATGCATCGGAAAGGGCCAAGATGCTGGCTAAAAAAAGGATGTTGTTGTAGAAAAAAAGTACAGTGGCCTGGCTTATGTATGTTAGTTGATATTATTGATCCATATACTCTATAAGTGTTTATATGTCTGTTAGTTCTGTACATTCTTGGTTGATTGACTCGGTATTTGAATCTTGATACATCGCTTGTGTACATATCTAAATGGAAGTACACATTATGCTGCGTGTCACATTTGAGTTGGACATGAAGTGTTCCAAATATTCGAATTCACCTTAAACTGGATTCTAGCATTTGAATTTGAGTATCGACATTTGTAAACCATATTCATATATGATAGTGGAATACATCTTTGTTGTCCTTTTGAAGATATATAAAAACACATAGAATGATTTATAAAGATTCATATAGGAATACAAAATGGATTCGAATTTAGTTGCCAGGGTAAACGTGGATGCTTATTGTCCCAAAATTCGAAAGAAGCGGCAAAATGTCCACTCCCACACTGGCTGCCCGAAGCCAAGTGTTTGGGAGATGGAAATTACTGTCTACCCATTACACGGACAATCCATCGGCCCGATTTCCACTGCTCTAAACAGGGGTAGGTTAGTAACTTCAATTAGACGTGACACGACCGCCTCTGAGCCCATTCTGACACGGTGGGCATCAAACATGGGCGGGAAAACACATTTGATTCAAGCTCGTCCAAAAGGCCTCTGTTTCTCCCTCCATTCCCCATTCATACACGGTGGGTGGCAAAACAAACTCAACTCGGCTAAAATCGATGTAGGCAAATATTTTCAATAGGGGCAGGTTTGTAACTTCACTCAGACGTGACACAACCGCCCTACCTGTCAGCCCCGTTCATACACCGTGGGCCCCAACCATGGGCGCCAACCACCCTCTCCTCGCCTGAAATCGCTCTAGGCAAATATTGGTGAGATGCGAGATTACCGTCCTATCCCCAACCGACGAGACGTCCAAATTTTAAACGGGGGCTAAGTTCGTAACTTTCCCATATTTCAGACAGGCGCGTCCCAAAAACATGGTTCCCTGTACCTCTCCCTCCATTTTCCCATTCATACACTGTCCGCGCTAGAACACCCCATCCCCACACCAGCCTCCGTCCGCCACCCCATCCACCGCCGCCCTCCACCACATCCATCGCCACCATCCTCCACCATGTCGGAGCGCCTACCAAGACCGCGTCGTCCACTACTAGAGATGGACATTTCTAATCCACGGCGATGGACCAATAGCCTTGCATCACGTCCTCTCGCTTCATCGGCGCCATCGTCATCTTTGCCAGGGCCGCTCACACGACCTTCTCTTCCACCACAATGGGACTTATCCCCCGATGCACCCGTCTACCGTCGCAGGTCTGCTTCAACGCCACTGACATCCATCGCACCCCCGATGCCTACACGGCGTTGCAAGAGAGGTGGTACTTCATATCTCCTCAACTTTTTGATCTCAACCAGAAAATAGATCTTAACTTGGTTACTCTACTTTCTTTTCAGCTCTTAGAGTTTACTTCTTAGTTCGAAGCAAACAATGGATGCTAAATATCATTTCTCCGGTTTGTAGCTTCAAATCTGCCATGGCACTCCATAATACGGTTCAATTGATCATGCTTAGGGTTTAATTGATCATGTTGGTTCCGTGGTGGTTTCTTTAAAAGAAATCGGAGGGGAAACCCTCTTTTGCTAACAAAATATGCTTAGAGTTTCCCCCTTTTATGATCACTATACGATCAGAATACATGCTTCGTGTCATAATAACGCTGCTCCACCCATCAAGCTAAACAAGCTTAGTTGTTCAAATATGAATCTGATATTATTAAAATAGAGTTGTTTAATTGGTCAGCTAAATGTTCCTAAATTAGTTTCGAAAATGCATGTTCGCCGCTCGAGTGTGTATCTCTACAGGGTGCCCACGGTGGGCTGGCCCACCCTGGGATTTTGGGTCATCCCAGGCCCCGATTCCCCTCTGTTCTGCTGCGCGCTTCCGATCTCTACTCGCCCCCAGCCGCCTGCCTCGCCAGCGACTTGCCGTCCTCGGACGACATGACTCTAGGAGGAGACGCCGGACTAACAGGAGGCCAGGAGCCGCTCGCCCAACAGCATCACCACTGCCCGAGCGCACCGCCGTGCCTACCTTCCTAGCCCGCTCAGGGCTCAGGCATGCAGCACCCACAAAGCCAACCCGATTTATCCTGAGATACGTCCTCAACACTCAGCAGCCACTCCTCATCACCCATTTTCTAATTGATTCATTACTCGTTAGGCAGGACTGTCATTAGGGTTTGTTGTGTGCTCAGTGCTACCTACACTTAATGGTTCAGATGTATTTCGGTAATCTTTAGTACCTCTAAAGTTCACAGGGTTTTCAAAATTCTGGCCCTCGGAACAGACACTAGTCATTTTGGATTGTTGGTCGTAGTGACATTGACCCAGATTACTACTGCAAGCCAGGTTTGTTGAAAATTTTACTTGTCTTTCTTACTCACTCGCTATAATATCCAATTATTCACGTCGATTAGTTGCAAACAATAAGTTGCTAGACAAACTTCTTCATTCGGATTTTGGACGGTCTCTTACCGTAGCTACAATTCTGCATACTTGTCCTAGTAAGCTCACAAGTAAATGATTAATTCACTACATCTATGCTTGCCTTGTCATATTTGTTGTCAATATTCTTTTAGGGTGGACCACCCTATTTCTAAATACTGGAACTGTAGACCTGAGTGAATAGTATTACTCTATGTGATCTCTTCCATCATGTGTGGGCAATGAACACTGCATTGTATAGAAAGAAAGTGTCATTTCTAGCTTTTACATAGGTTTCGATCTTTTACATGGAATACAATCTGCCTACTTGCTTTGTGTCGCACTACCAACACTCCACCCTTGAAGATAAGCATTATGCCACTCATAATTTCTTAGTTTATTTGTTCAAATACGAATTTCATATGATTCTAATGTTCCTACTTTAGTTTTGAAATGTGTGCCTGCCTGTTATAGAGACATAAGGGGTTTGTATTTCTGTGTGTGGTATGGTCAGCACGGTTGGGGGGGGTGAACTTTGCATATGCAGGGGTTTATAGGGAGACGCTCTTCAAGTTGAATCCGCAATGCATTCCATAGATAATCTGACTACTTTTTATGTTTTCATGAATCTCAGATTCTAAACAGCATCATAATGATTATGAGCTTGCGTGCATGAAAGGAATAAAGCAGAACAATGCCATGGCTATCAAACTTGGCATTAAGGGACTGAAATCAAGTCTGGATGCAATGCAATGCAAACGCTCTCCACCTACAGATTCATGCTTAGAATATGATCCTAACAGTGATTCTGAGCTAGAGGGAGACCTAAGGCAATGTAGCTCCCTAGTGGAGGATTCAGAGGAAGATGCCCTGTCTTATTCACCCATCAAGGTACTTGCTCTAACTTTCCAAGGTTACATTGCTCGCACATATCTTGCAACTAATGCTTTGCATTGCTTCTACTTTGTTGAACTGTCATTAGCTTAGTTTACACATCATGTATGTACGCCCTGCCTATCCATTTTCAGTACATATTCCATCTGTCATCATACCATATTTATCCATTCAAATGATGTTCTTGTGTATTAGATGTTCAAAAGGAAGAGGGCGATTGCTGATCGTGGAGGAGCACAAGCAAAGTATTTGGAAAAGGTAGTGGCACCTGATAAATCAAATAGCCCATTAGGTGTAGTTGCAATATCACCTGACCCACAAAACACCCCAACTCTAGCAGACTCTAGCCCTACTACACTGGTCATTTCTGATGCCCCAACTCAGCAGAACCCAACTGCAGCAAACAATATGATTATGCCAGTTGACACAACACCAGCTGTACGACGCAAAACCCCCATTCCAGCAAAGAGTACACCAAATCCAGATGCCAAATTCCTTTTCGAACCAGAGAGAGCCCCAATTGCAGCAAATAGGACCCCTGTTCCATTTCTTCCCAATTTAGAAGACGAAGCTTATGTTGTTGTCAGGAATTTTGTGCGCATCTTTCCTTCATGGAAAGATTATACCACAGACACAGAACAATTTCTAGTCTTCCTCCGCAACTTACGCGTAAGTAATGTACTAATGTTATTCATGGTCATTACTGCATATGTTTCTGCTGACAAAAGACACAAGATTTCATTCTTTTAAATAGGCGAGGAGCAAACTGGATTGTGATGACCAGCAAGGTTTGGTTGCGCTTTTCAAGCACTCATTGATGAAGTATCGTTCCTACCTTAGGAAAGCGCACTTCAATGGCAAGCCTCTGAAAGAAATTTCTGTAAAGTCTCCAGTGCTACATTTATCCGACGGTGACTGGAATAATCTTGTTACACATTGGTCTCGGCTGCAGCGTAAGGTACTGTCTATGATATCACATCACAATTTGAACTACATTCTGCATTTGCCTTAATGTCTCACTTGTACGAAAACTGTTAGCAGAAGAACATTCGTTCTCAAGGGACCATAGAATCTCGCAACTATACTGCACACTACATTGCTCTTGTGAGTACCTCTTGCCCTGTAGCATCATGACACATGTTAGCCTCGTAATCGTCCATTTGGTGGACATTATGAGATCCGTATGGACTCTTACATAAATTTAGAACCAACCCAATGCTTTTGAAGAGGTTTAGCTCTGCAGTCCTCTTGTAAGGACTGAATGTGGTCTATCACTATACTTACATTAACAGCTACTCCCTCCGTCCCATAATATAAGAACGTTTTGTACAGTGCACCAGTGTTCAAAACACTCTTGTATTATGGGAAGAGGGATTGGTTCATTTTGTAGCATTCTGCATCTTATCTCCCTCGCCCACCATTTACTAAAAAAGATCATATCTATATTTAATCTTACCAACTCGTAGAATACACAGACAATGCCAGTGCAGAAGTGTAGCCCATTGCTCTTGTCAGTACATTTTTTCCTGTAACGCTTGTACTTCCAGGGATTGGTAGTTGATTATGTAGCATCAATGTAATGCCCACGATGCGGCTATATCTCTCATGTGTCGAGGCACGACTTAGAGGCATAACCGCATTGTAGGTTTTGTCGCAAGAAGGGTCATCTTCACACAATCCCATGTAATGAACAAGAATGGGATAAAGAGAGTTGGCTTACAATCGCCACTTCACACAATACATAAATAGATTCATACATCATCCAAAATACACTCATAAACCGGCTACGGTCAAATCCAAATGAAAAGAAGATAACCCAAATGCTAAATCCATGATCGTCCCAACTGGGCTCCACTACTGATCATCTGGAAACGAAACATAGTAACGACCAAGGTCCTCATCAAACTTCCACTTGAGCTCGGTTGCGCCACTTGCGCCGGTATCCTTGGCACCTGCATCTGTTTTGGTAGAATCTGTGAGTCACAAGGACTCAGCAATCTCACACCCGCGAGATCAAGACTATTTAAGCTCATGGGTAGGAAAAGGGGTAATATGGTAGAGCTGCAGCAAGCACTAAGCATATATGGTGGCTAACATACGCAAGTGAGAGCGAGAAGAGAAGCAACGCATCGGTCGAGAAGCTAGAAGTGATCAAGAAGTGATCTTGAAACTACTTACGTACATAACCCAAACCGTGTTCACTTCCCGGACTCCACCGAGAAGAGACCATCACGGCTACACACACAGTTGATGCATTTTAATGAAGTCAAGTGTCAAGTTTTCTACAACCGGACATTAACAAATTCCCATCTACCTCATAACAGTGGGCACGGCTTTCGAAAGATAATATACCCTGCAGGGGTGTCCCAACTTAGCCCATCATAAGCTCTCACGGTCAACGAAGGATATACCTTCTCCCGGGAAGACCCAATTAGTCTCGGAATCCCGGTTTACAAGACATTTCGACAATGGTAAAACAAGACCAGCAAAGCCGCCCGAAGTGCCGACAAATCCCGATAGGAGCTGCACATATCTCGTTCTCAGGGCACACCGGATAAGAGAAGCGTACAGGTACCAACATAACCCAAGTTGCCAAGGGACGGTCCCGCACGGTGCTCTAGTTTGGACCAACACTCGGAGGAGCACTGGCCCGTGGGGGGGGGGGTAAATAAAGATGACCCTCGGGCTCGCGAAAACCCAAGGGAAAAAGGCTTACGTGGAAAATGGTAAAACCAAGTTTGGGCCTTGCTGGAGGAGTTTTATTCAAAGCGAACTGTCAAGGGGGTCCCATAAATCACCCAACCGCGTAAGGAATGCAAAATCAAGGAACATAACACCGGTATGACAGAAACTAGGGCGGCAAGAGTGGAACAAGTCACCAGGCATAAGGCCGAGCCTTCCACCCTTTACCAACTATATAAGGTGCATTAATTAAACATGAGATATTGTGATATCCCAAAATATCCATGTTTCAACAAGGAACAAACTTCATCTTCACCTGCAACTAGCAACGCTATAAGAGGGGCTGAGCAAAAGCGATGACATAGCCAAACAACGGTTTGCTAGGATAGGATGGTTAGAGGCTTGACATGGCAATATGGGAGGCATGATAAACAAGTGGTGGGTAGAGCTAACATAGCGATAGAGCGAGCAACTAGCAAAGCAAAGATAGAAGTGATATCGAAGGTATGGTCATCTTGCCTGCAAAGTTCTCAGAGTTGTCGAAGGCTTGATCCTCGTAAGCATTCTCAATAGGTTCCTCGTTCACGTACTCGTCTCCCGGCCCTACCCAAGGCAGGAACACAAGCAAATGAACCACAATCAATCATGGTGCAATGCACAAGCAACATGATGCAATACGTGGCATGATATGCGAGATGTGATATGCAATGCATAGGCAGGCTCCGGAAGGATAAATGATGAACAAGGCATCAACTTGGCAAACCAAGGATGCCGCTGTAAAGTTGAGATGGTTTCGGTTGAAATCGATATAAAGATCACCGGAAATGGATGCACGGTTTGCAAATGGCAAGCAAAACAAGAATGACACAAATCTGCGATTAACAGCACGATGCTACTTAGCATGCAACAAGAAACTATGCTACAGCACCCCAACATAACAACAAAGCATATGGCAGTGGTCTACAGGAGATGCTTGACAAAATGTGAACACTGAGCTACGCCTAAATCACACAATAGTAGGTTTAAACAAGCATGGCAAAAGTGGAAAAGATATCAGCTTGGACATGGCATAAACAGCATCAGGTAGCAATGTTCAGAGCAAGCAATCAACATGCTACAGGAACTTATAATAGCAAAACAAGACATGGCATGATTCTAATCAAAGCATAGAACAAAAGTCCCTTAATGACCATGAGCCAAAAAGGATCAGAAGATATGATGGAACCCATGTAAACATAGCAAGTTTCGTTAACAGTTTCAGCAAACAGAGCATGGCATTGGCAGCATCATGAAGGCATCTTTGCGATCTTGATTCACTCACCACAAGTCATTGAATGACAAGATAGGCATAGAAACAGCAATAATACATGTTTATTAAACTAACCAAGGCAAGAACAAGTGCATATCATGCAAGGATCAACTACAACAACCTTGGCAAAATTGAATAACATGTAAACAATCTGCTAGGAAACATTTTATAGCAAAAGTAGAGCACGAAAATGACATGCTAGACTACTCCATAATTTCAAACATGGGCATTGATGGATAGCCAATAACTATATGTACAAAACATCCTTACTGAAGTATCTCAAAATAAGCATGGATCTCTCTGTAGCATCAAGTTTACATGGCATCAAAATAACAGCAGAACAGGGACTAAAATCAGCAACATCACGAAGCCTAGTTTGCATGCTTGTGCTAGTCACCACGTTTATCACAAAAATACATGGCAAGCACCTCTGTAAATAAGGCATGGAATAGTCCAAAACACATGTAGAGCTCATGCTCATAAGATGCACACAATAAGTGTAGCAAAAATGACAAATGCCCACAATCTGTTAAGAATCAGAAACTAACATTATATAGCACTCTTGCATCAGAGATTCAGGCATCAAGATGAACTCAAATGAACATGGCGCAATGGAACAAAATTAAGAGCACAACCTAATGAACATTTTGATATATCATGCGCATGAAACGAAGCAGTATGCATGGAGTTATGATGCGATGAATAGGGCTAAAAGTAATGCAGTCTTTGAGGATTTCGGGGTCAACCCTCAGATTCCAGATCTGGATCTGGGCGCGGACTTCAAGGCAGGCCGGAGTTCCTCGCCGGAGATGGAGCGCGGTGTCCGGAGAAGGCTCGGGGAAGGTTCCGGGGTCGAGGCCGGCCGATCTGGCGCCGGTCGGCGCGGTCCCGCGGCAGGCGAGGCGCCGGAGGACGGACGCGGCGGCGGAGGACGGCGCGGCGGCCGGGGCGGCGCGGCATGGATCGGGACGGCGTCGATCTGCGGTGCACGTGGGAGGAGGCGCGGGCGGGGTCCCGTGCAGGGGCGGCGCGGCGGAGCTGGGCCGGGAGGGCCTCCCGCGGGCCCTGTGGGCTGGCGGCGCGGCGAATTGGGCACGGCCACATGTCGCAGCCTGGTTGGCTGGGCGCGGGGCGGGAATCATCCGGCAGCGGGCGGACGTGTCCGGCCCGGTCCGGATGCGTCCGGTGGCGGCGGGGAGGAGTTTGACTAGGGTTTGCCCAAAATTTCGGAGGGGGAGGTGTTTTTATAGGTAGAGGGAGCTAGGAGGCTCCAAATGGAGTGCGGTTTTCGCCCACACGATCGTGATCCGACGACGGAGAGCATGGAAGTGACTTAGATGGGTTATTGGGCTGTTTTGGAGGGGTGTTGGGCTGCAACCCAAAAGAGACCTTTGCGGTTACCCGGTTAACCGTTGGAGTATCAAACGACCTCCAAATGGCACGAAACTTGACAGGCGGTCTACCGGTGGTGTACCAAGGCCACTTGGCAAGCCTCGGTCCATTCTGAGAACGTTTAACACTAGCACACGAAAAGAGACAAGAGGGGTGTGCCGGTGCATGTGGGAGTGTCGGATTGCAAAACGGACAACGGGGAAAATGCTTGGATGCATGAGACGAACATGTATGCCAATGAGATGCACATGATGACATGATATGAGATGCATGACATGAATAAAATGCAAAACAAAATACAAAAACCCAACCACGGAGGGAATATCATAACACATAGCCGAAAATGGCAAGAGTTGGAGTTACAAAGATGGAAAGTTACATCCGGGGTGTTACAACACTCCACCACTAAAAGAGGATCTCGTCCCAAGATCTAGGACTGAAAGAACTCCGGATATTCGGAACGGAGGTGATCCTTGCGCTCCCAGGTGGCTTCTCGGTCGGAATGGTGTGACCACTTCACTTTCAGGAATTTGATAGACTTGTTGTGAGTCTTGCGCTCGGTTTATTCAAGAATAGCAACGGGGTGCTCATGATAGGACAGATCTTCTTGGAGGTCAATTTCTTCAAATTTGATAGTACACCCAGGAGTCTTGAAGCACTTGCGAAGCTGTGACACATGAAATACATCATGCACGTTCGCGAAGTTGTACGGAAGCTCAAGTTGATAGGCGAGGTCGCCTCTTTTGCCAATGATCTTGAAAGGACCCACGTATCTAGGGGCAAGCTTCCCTTTGATACCGAAGCGACGAGTGCCTTTCATTGGAGAGACACGGAGGTAGACATGGTCTCCGATTTCAAAAGCCACATCACGGTCCTTGTCATCATAATAGCTCTTCTGGCGCGATTGCGCGGCTTTGATATTCTCACGAATGACTTTGCACATTTCTTCGGCTTCTGTGACCAAGTCGTTGCCAAGAAGATGGCGTTCACCTGTCTCGGACCAATTGAGAGGAGTACGACACTTTCTGCCATAGAGAATTTCGAATGGGGCCTTGCCCGAACTCGCTTGGAAGCTGTTGTTGTAGGAGAACTCGGCATATGGAAGACAATCTTCCCACTTCATACCGAAAGAGATGACACAAGCCCTGAGCATGTCTTCAAGGATTTGATTGACTCGCTCGACTTGGCAACTTTTTTAAGGATGGAAAGCTGTGCTGAAATGAATGTTGGTGCCCATGGACTTCTGAAAGGAGTCCCAGAACTTAGAAGTGAAGATGCTTCCATGATCTGAAGATATCAATTGTGGAATGCCGTGCAAGGAGACAATTCTGGAGGTGTATAGCTCTGCTAGCTGAGCTGCTGTGATAGATTCTTTGATAGGAAGGAAATGAGCCACTTTTGTAAGCTTGTCAATGACAACGAAGATAGCATCATTTCGAAGCTTGGACTTAGGAAAACCAGTCACGAAGTCCATCTCGATATGGTCAAACTTCCATTCTGGAATAGCAAGAGGTTGGAGGAGACCAGCTGGTCGTTGGTGTTCTGCTTTCACCCTTCGGCAGACATCACATTCATTCACGAACTGAGCAATTTCTCGCTTCATTCGAGTCCACCAATACGACTGCTTGAGGTCATGGTACATATTCGTACTTCCAGGATGAATGGATAGAAGGGAATTGGGTGCCTCGTTCATGATGACTTTTCTCAGATCGCCTTTAGGAACCACAATTCGATCCTTGAAGAAAAGAGTATCTTTGTCATCCAAGCGATAGCACTTGTATTTGGAAATGCCCTTGTCAATACCACGTTTCACCTTCTTCACCATGGTATCCAGGAGTTGTGCCTCACGAATTTGATCTTCCAAAGTAGGAGAGACTATGAAGTTGGCAAGAAAGCCTTGAGGAACAACTTGAAGATTCAGCTTGCGGATAGCTTCACAAAGATCCGGTTGAAATGGCTTGAGAATTAAACTGTTGCAATAAGCCTTTCTGCTCAGAGCATCTGCAATCACATTCGCCTTGCCAGGAGTATATTCAATACTAGGATTGTACTCTTGAATCATTTCGACCCATCGAGTTTGTCTGAGGTTGAGGTTGGGTTGAGTGAAGATATACTTGAGGCTCTTGTGATCGGTGAAAATGTCCACTTGCCTTCCCAATAAGAGATGTCTCCATGTTATCAATGCATGGAAAACTGCCGCTAACTCAAGATCGTGAGTGGGGTAGTTCTTTTCATTGGGCTTCAACTGACGAGAGGTATAGTCCACAACTTTCTTCTCTTGCATTAACACAACACCGAGACCTTGAAGAGAAGCATCACAGAATACTTCGAATGGCTTGGATTCATCAGGAGGAGTTAAGACAGGAGTTGTGACTAGCTTCTCTTTGAGGGTGTTGAAAGCAACGTCACACTCAGGCGTCCAGACATACTTGACATGCTTCTGGAGGAGGTTGGAAAGAGGCTTTGCAATCTTAGAGAAGTTCTCAACGAATCTTTGGCAATAGCTTCCAAGACCAAGAAAACTATGGAGCTGCTTGACATTCTGAGGAGGTTCCCAATTCACAACTGCAGACACCTTCGCCGGATTAACAGCAATGCCCTTGGCGGAGATGATATGACCAAGGTAAAGAACTTCATCAAGCCAAAACTCACATCTGGAAAACTTTGCATAGAATTGATACTCTCTGAGCTTATCGAGCACCAATCGCAAATGTTTGGCATGATCCTTCTTGTTCTTGGAGAAGACCAAAATATCATCGAGATACACCAGAACGAATTCATTGGTGTAGGGGTTGAAAATGAAATTCATCATTCGAGAGAACGTTGGAGGAGCATTGACAAGGCCGAAAGACATGACAGTATATTCATAAGAACCAAAGCTTGTTCTGAATACTGTCTTGGGAATATCTTGTTCACGAATGCGAATCTGATGATAACCCATATGAAGGTCAAGCTTGGAGAAAACTTTAGCACCTTTGAGTTGCTCGAATAGCTCATTGATGTTGGGAAGTGGATACTTGTTCTTGATTGTCTTTTTGTTCAATGGACGGTAATCGACGCACAGTCGGTCCGTGCCATCCTTCTTCTGGACAAAAAGAACTCCACAACCCCATGGAGATGAACTCGGTCTGATCAAACCCAGACGCTCTTGTTCATCGAGTTGTTTCTTCAATTCCTTCAGCTCCTTGGGTCCAAGCTTGTAAGGACGCTTGCAAACGGGTTCAGTGCCAGGCTCAAGATCGATAACGAACTCGACTGGCCGATGAGGAGGCATACCCGGAAGCTCTTCTGGAAAGACATATTGGTACTCACAAACGACTGGAATTTGAGAAATAGCATCCAACTCGCCCTTCTCATTGAGAGAAAACAACCGAATGGTTTCATCGCGAGCGGCATAGATGATAACATCCTCAGAAGAGTGTGTCAATTGAATCTGCCTGGCAGCACAATCAAGTTGATCCTTGTGCTTAGAAAGCCAGTCCATCCCAAGAATTAGAACAATATCTGAGTCACCAAGAACAAATGGTTTCGAAAGAAATTTATAGTCGCCCATCTTGATAGAGACATCATGAACTATCGAGTTGGCTCTCATAGACTTCTCCAGAGAAACAACACCCAAAGGTTTATCCAGGTAAGACCAAGTAAAATCATTCTTTGCAAAGAACGATCTTGACATGAAACAATGCGATGCACCCGTATCAAATAAGACTTTTGCAGGAATATCATTAACTGAGAGATTACCCATTATCACATCAGAAGAATCCTCTGCTTGCGCTGCATTCATCATGTTCACCTTTGCAGACTTTGGATTATGCTTGACCACTGCATTGCTTGAAGATCTCACAGGAGGAGGAGGAGGAAGGCGCCTTTGGTTGAAGCACTTGTTCGCGTAGTGAACTTTCTGCTGGCACTTGTTGCAAGTCACCTCTGAGAGCGAACGATGATAAGGAGCATTTGACCTTGGAGCTTGAGGCTGAGATTTGTTCTGAAAGCCTGGGTTGGGTGGGTGGGAAGATCCACGACCACCTGAGTTCTTCTGCTGGTAAGGCTGACGAAACAGAGGAGGAGGAAGGTAGAACTTCTGCTACTTAACTGCCACTTGTGAGGAAGAAGAAGACTGGACTGCATCCCTGATTCTCTTCTTAGAAGCCTCAAACTTGAGCTGAGCACCTTCGTGCTTGAGGGCCATATTGTAGAATTGATCAAACTGAGTAGGCTCAACAAGAATGAGAGCTAACTGCAGATCCTCTCTGAGGCCACCTCTGAATTGATAGATCATACTCTTGTCATCAGGAACGTCTTGTTTAGCAAAGCGAGCAAGTTTCTGAAACTACTTGTTGTATTTGTACACAAACATGTTGCCTTGCTTGAGATTGCGGAACTCCTCACGCTTGCTCTCAACAACACTGGTAGGAATGTGGTGAGCTTTAAAGTCCCGACAAAAGTCAGTCCAAGTAATCACTCGACCTCCTCTAGAATCCATGTATTGCTGGAACCAATCAGCTGCTTGGTCCTTGAGCTGAAAAGAAGCGAACTTGACGTAGTCCTCAGGCCTGACATTGCTACATTCAAAATGCTTGTTGATATCCACGAGCCAATCATCGTCGTCTGTGGCCTCGGCACAGTAGCTGAAAGACTTCGGCTGATTTGCAAGGAATTGGTTGAGGGAAAGAAACTGAGGCTGATGGTTAAACTGCCCTTGACCTTGATTCCCTTGGTTGCCTTGGCCTTGGTTGCGCTCCTGCATGAGCTGAATCATCATCTGAGCGTTGGCGTTTGTGGCTGCCATCAAAGCTTGCCATGCCTCCGGAGGCGGAGGTGGAGGCGGAGGGTTTGCCTGACTCCCATCATTGCATTCCGGATTCTGACGCGTTGGCGGAGCCATCCTGAAGAGGGTGACATCCGTTAGCATCTTGATAGACAGATAGACAAGTTGAATCAACAGATAGAAATTGCAACATATAGTCTTCACAATAAACATTCGAACAAGGATGAACGAATGAAATCCAAAACTAACATCACATCCATTAAGGTGAGAAGCCACTTGATAAGAGATTGATGAATGAAATAAACAAGGTACAACTGGAACAAATAGGTGGTAAGGATTACCCAATCACAAACCAAATATCTGCAGGAAGAAATGCTAGAGCTACTTCAATCCCACCTATAAACTCCTGAAACTTTCCGGTTATGCAATCAGGTGTTGGGGATACAGGGGAAGCAATATATCTCACCCAAACTAACAATCCCTACATCCTGCTGTATCCATCCGTCAACACATAACCAAGAAACCTTCGGAAATCGTGTACCTCAACCTTCGAAAAAGCATCCGTTATACGAGTTATGGCAATACTCCCGAACTCCCGCCCCAGTACTGGGTGGCGTCGAGGTTATCTCACCAACAACTGCATAAAAGAGATTTTCGATGTCGGCAAAACTCAGGTATTCCAGAACTGCAACGATAAAATTGTGACGACAACACCTCGGAGCTTAACTCCCCGGGACACTGCCACAACCCCTAAAAGACAGGAGGCACCAAGAACAATGTTCTCGTCACAAAACCATCGGAACGATTCCAAGATACCCGCGTGATCCTAAAAAAAATAGTGAAATTTGAGGAGAGGAAAGTCAAAACATCTACGTCAGGAGACCTCACAGAGCGACGAAGGGACTAAGGAGTAAAAAGATTCCTACTCTCCGATATATATAATCCTAAGACTCAAAACATTTTTTTGTTCTAGACTCAACAACGCCAGCAATAAATCAAGCAGGGGCTCCTAAGTCAGGGATGGCTCTGATTACCAACTTGTAACGCCCACGATGCGGCTATATCTCTCACGTGTCGAGGCACGACTTAGAGGCATAACCGCATTGTAGGTTTTGTCACAAGAAGGGTCATCTTCACACAATCCCATGTAATGAACAAGAATGGGATAAAGAGAGTTGGCTTACAATCGCCACTTCAAACAATACATAAATAGATTCATACATCATCCAAAATACACTCATAGACCGGCTACGGTCAAGTCCAAATGAAAGGAAGATAACCCAAAATGCTAAATCCCCGATCGTCCCAACTGGGCTCCACTACTGATCATCTGGAAACGAAACATAGTAACGACCAAGGTCCTAATCAAACTCCCACTTGAGCTCGGTTGCGCCACTTGCGCTGGTATCCTCGGCACCTGCATCTGTTTTGGTAGAATCTGTGAGTCACGAGGACTCAGCAATCTCACACCCAGGAGATCAACACTATTTAAGCTCATGGGTAGGAAAATGGGTAATATGGTAGAGCTGCAGCAAGCACTAAGCATATATGGTGGCTAACATAAGCAAGTGAGAGCGATAAAAGAAGCAACGCATCGGTCGAGAAGCTAGAAGCGATCAAGAAGTGATCTTGAAACTACTTATGTACATACATAACCCAAACCGTGTTCACTTCCCGGACTCCACCGAGAAGAGACCATCACGGCTACACACACGGTTGATGCATTTTAATGAAGTCAAGTGTCAAGTTTTCTACAACCAGATGTTAACAAATTCCCATCTGCCTCATAACCGCGGGCACGACTTTCGAAAGATAATATACCCTGCAGGGGTGTCCCAACTTAGCCCATCATAAGCTCTCACGGTCAACGAAGGATATACCTTCTCCCGGGAAGACCCGATCAGTCTCAGAATCCCGGTTTACAAGACATTTCGACAATGGTAAAACAAGACCAGCAAAGCCGCCCGAAGTGCCAACAAATCCCGATAGGAGCTGCACATATCTCGTTCTCAGGGCACACCGGATAAGAGAAGCGTACAGGTACCAACATAACCCAAGTTGCCAAGGGACGGTCCCGCACGGTGCTCTAGTTTGGACCAACACTCGGAGGAGCACTGGCCCGGGCGGGGGGGGGGGGGGGGCTAAATAAAGATGACCCTCGGGCTCGCGAAAACCCAAGGGAAAAAGGCTTAGGTGGCAAATGGTAAAACCAAGTTTGGGCCTTGCTGGAGGAGTTTTATTCAAAGCGAACTGTCAAGGGGGTCCCATAAATCACCCAACCGTGTAAGGAACACAAAATCAAGGAACATAACACCGATATGACGGAAACTAGGGCGGTAAGAGTGGAACAAGTCACCAGGCATAAGGCCAAGCCTTCCACCCTTTACCAAGTATATAAGGTGCATTAATTAAACAGGAGATATTGTGATATCCCAAAATATCCATGTTCCAACAAGGAACAAACTTCATCTTCACCTGCAACTTGCAACGCTATAAGAGGGGCTGAGCAAAAGTGGTGACATTGCCAAACAACGGTTTGCTAGGACAGGATGGTTAGAGGCTTGACATGGCAATATGGGAGGCATGATAAACAAGTGGTGGGTAGAGCTAACATAGCGATAGAGCGAGTGTCGGTGTCAAAACCGGCGGATCTCGGGTAGGGGGTCCCGAACTGTGCGTCTAGGCGGATGGTAACCGGAGACAAGGGACGCGATGTTTTACCCAGGTTCGGGCCCTCTTGATGGAGGTAAAACTATACGTCCTGCTTGATTAATATTGATGATGTGTGTTACAAGAGTGGATCTACCACGAGATCAAGGAGGCTAAACCCTAGAAGCTAGCCTATGGTATGATTGTTGTCCGTCCTATGGACTAAAGCCATCTGGTTTATATAGACACCGGAGAGGGCTAGGGTTACATAGAGTCGGTTACAATGGTAGGAGATCTACATATCCGTATCGCCAAGCTTGCCTTCCATGCCAAGGAAAGTCCCATCCGGACACGGGACGAAGTCTTTCAATCTTGTATCTTCATAGTCTTGGAGTCCGGCTGATGATGATAGTTCGGCTATCCGGACACCCCGTAGTCCAGGACTCCCTCAGTAGCCCCCGAACCAGGCTTCAGCGACGACGAGTCATGCGCGTATATTGTCTTCGGCGTTGCAAGGCGGGTTCTCCTTCAAACTTCATGTTCCTGCCGAATAGTGTCCGGCTTCCTTATAAATGTTGCGCTCCTTGGCTTCTACGCCCAATAATGGCCTTCTTCCACGTGTCGTATGAATGCGAAAAGCTAGGGTATTTTTACATTTTACCCCCTAGCTGTGCGAACGAGCCGCCTATAAGAGAGGCGAGGATCTAGATCCAACCCACACCATCCTATACTGATGGTGCATCGCAGGAGGTGCCTTTAAGGCGGGAAGCTGAACCCGCGGCGGCTGACCAGCAAGGGTCATTTCGGCCCCGCAGGCGGAAGAGGAGTGCGACGCGAACCGAAACGTCGCCGCAACGGTACGGCGCACCGCTGTTTTTAAGGGAAGGATCCCTAGGAGGTATATTAATGCTCATAACTTTTCCAGGAGAAAGAGCGCTCACCGGACTGTGTCCGGAAAGGTTGCCAATCAAGCCTCCGCCAGCCATGCTCCAATGCGTGGTCTGGAAGGGGAGGCGAATACAAGGCATGAGCCGAATGCTCCTCCGATGGAGGATGCCGACAAGCTGTCCGCCACCCCGTCTGAGGTGGAGAGCGCCATGAATCACAGGCGTCGCCGGACAGTTCTTCGTGACGCGTGTTTCTCCCCGGAGGCGTTGAATGCCTTTGATGCGGGAGACGCGCACCTCCGTGCCGCTCAAGATGGTTTAACCAGAGCCACGGAGCAGTATGTGAAGGACATACGGGTAAGTAATTTTAATAGTTATATATGCTAGTAGCCCCTGAGACTTAAAATAGTTAAAATAACTGATTTAAGGATCATTTATTATGCTGGATCTTACGGAGAAGAATACCCACCTGTCCCAGGAGCTTCAAGAGTGCAAGGCCCAACTTGAGGCCGCACTGGCCGCCACAGGGGGAGCCACAGAGACCCCCGCTGGTAATACGTACTTCGAAAAGATAAGTAGTTAACAAAGTGCGGCGTGTGCGTAAATCTGACAATAATATTGTAGACGGCGCCGGACTAGATCCGGACAAGCAACAGCTACTGCGTTAGCTGAAGGCCGGCGAGAGGGTGCTTATGAAGGTGCAGCAGGAGAGGAACAAGCTCCAAGATACCCACACCCAGCTAGGAGAAGAGCTGAAAGATGTTCGGGCCCAGCTGTCTGGCTCCGTGAAGGAGAATCAGCGGCTTCGTCGCGGCATTTATAGTAAGTGCTTGAGCAAATTCCTTTGAAAAGAAGAATTCGGCGAGGAAGTCGATTGACAGAAATGTGTCTTTAGGTGTGCTCACAGGTCGCCATGAGGAGGAAATGCCCGGTTCAATAGGTGACCAACTTCTCGAGCTGGTGCAACTGTTCGAACGTGTTCGGCAGGCAATGAGTGGCGTCGTTCAGGCCTTATGGCCTTCCGTCTCCCTACCTGAGGGCCTTGGAGGGCTTGCTGAGAAGCTTCAGGGAGTACGGCGACATCTCCGTCTGTGGAAGATATCGGCTTACCGTCAAGGCGCCAGGGAGGCCTGGGCCATGGTGAAGACACGGTACCCGAAGGCTGACCCAAACCACATGGCCGAGGTCGGACCTGTGGGGCCTGATGGGAAGAAGATCCCTGTGAGCTTGATGTACGGCCAAGTAGAGCTGGCCGCGAAATATTCCCAACAGGACTGTAAATTAGACAGCCTGTTAGATGGGATTGAAGAGGAGTACAATCAGTCAGTTTGATGATGTAATTTTAAAATGACATATAGAATGCCTTCTAGCCGGATTGTAGATCATTTGTCTTTGCGGACCTTTTCGCTTCAACCTCGGGACCCAACAGTCCGGAGTGTGTCCGAATACCCTTACAGTTATAAAAGAACCGGGGCGTGCATGGAGACAAGGCGTCGGGGTCATAATTGCCTTATCAGACAAGTGCCCAACTAGCTATGTTATATTACATGGTTAGTAAGAAACATCTTCCAGGGAGAATAGTTCCGTTAAGGGTTCCTTTCCCTGGGAGGCATGCCCTAAAGTGCATGTCCGGACTGCTAAAATAGCAGAAAAAGCATTTGGGGGCAAATAAATAAGTAAGTAATAAATCATCTTTCAAGTCACCGACCGAATATTCTCTTAAGAACGCTAGCTTTCGGCTTCACCCAGTCTGAGGTACACATCCGGCTGACCCGGCAGTAACAATCGCAGAGGTGCTCCCTTTACCTCCTAGCCGAACAATCGGGAACGTAGGGGTAAGCACAGGAGCCAGGCAACCCAGCTTGGCCAAAACTTAAGTCATATCGATGCATATAATGGTGAATAAAAGGTACATGCGGAAGTATGACACATGTGTTGGGCATGAAGCCCGTATAAATAAGCTTCTGTTAAAGAAGCCCCCAGGTATAGTGAGTGCTAGGAGCACATCAAGTGTGTGCGAACAATGCGCAAATCAGCCTATCAAAGGTATTAAAAAAAGTGGGAAGAAGGAGTGGGACAAGAGACAGTGAAAATGTAAAAAGGTGGACAGAGGAGTGAGACGAACTCTGAGTCCGGCGTTAGGAGTAGAATCTTCGGAGACGGGCTGCGTTCCATGGGTTTGGCTCGAGTCGATTGTCAGATGCGTTATGTAGACGGTATGCTCCGCCGGTCAGGACTTGGTCGATGATGAAGGGACCTTCCCACTTGGGCTTAAGTTTGTCCTTTTTCTTGTCCGGCAGGCGTAGAACAAGTTCGCCAACATTGTAAGTTTTGGCCCGTACTTCTCTGCTTTGATATCTTCGAGCCTACTGCTGATAGAATGCGGAACGAGCTTTTGCCACGTCCTGCTCCTCCTCTAAGGCGTCCAAACTGTCCTGCCGATCCAACTCGGCTTCCCTTTCTTCGTACATGCACACGCGAGGTGAGTCATGAATTATATCGCAGGGCAGAACTGCCTCTGCGCCGTACACCATAAAAAATGGTGTGAATCCGGTAGTGCGGTTTGGCGTGGTCCGCAGCCCCCAGAGTACGGAGTCGAGCTCCTCTACCCAGTGCATGTTAGATTCCTTGAGGGACCACACTAGTCTGGGTTTGATGCCGCTCATGATTAGACCATTTGCTCGCTCGACTTAACCGTTAGTTTGGGGGTGATACACTGAAGCATAGTCGAGCTTGATGCCCATGTTTTTGCACCAGAGTTTAACCTCGTCGGCCGTGAAATTCGTGCCGTTATCAGTGATGATGCTGTGGGGGACACCAAAACGGTGTACTACCCCGGATATGAAGTCTATCACAGGTCCGGATTCTGCCATTTTAACCGGCTTGGCCTCTATCCATTTGGTGAATTTGTCCACCATGACCAATAAGTATTTGTGCTTGTGGGTTCCCCCTTTAAGGGGTCCAACCATGTCAAGCCCCCAGACCGCGAATGGCCAGGTGATGGGTATAGTTTTGAGGGCGGTGGGTGGCATGTGGCTCTAATTAGCAAAGAGCTGGCAACCGACGCATCGTTGGACTAAGTCCTAAGCATTTGCCCGGGCTGTCGGCCAATAAAATCCTGTACGGAAGGCCTTGCCTACAAGGGCCCGGGCTGCAGCGTGGTGCCCGCCGAGTCCGGCGTGAATTTCAGCCAGGAGATTTCGCCCTTCCTCTTCGGAGATACACCTTTGAAGGACTCCGGTTGTGCTTTTCTTATAAAGTTCTCCCTCATGGACCTTGTAGGCTTTAGATCGCCGAACTATGCAGCGGGCCTCATTCTGGTCTTCGGGAAGTTCCTACCTGATTAAGTAGTGTCACGCCCAACATGCGACCCTATCCAAAAGGAACTCGAAGGTCCCACCAAGGATAGACCCGCATATTGAAATGCTTTTGCAAGGTGGATATCATTACATCAACATTACATAATAGATGGGGATAGATACAGAAGGCATACAATGCCACACGAATACAACATCACAATACATAAGAGCATCATCCGACTACGAATGAAACACAAACAGAAACTTGAACGACATCTACCCTGCTAGCCCAGGCTGCCGACCTGGAACCTATCCCCTGATCGAAGAAGAAGCAGAAGCAGAACTCCAAAACAAGCAAACATCGCTCTCGCGTCATGATCATCGGATAAACCTGTACCTGCAACTGTTGTTGTAGTAATCTGTGAGCCACGAGGACTCAGCAATCCCATTACCATGGGTATCAAGACTAGCAAAGCTCAATGGGAAAGGAAGGGGTACAGTGGTGAGGTTGCAGCAGCGACTAAGCATATATGGCGGCTAACATATGCAAATAAGAGCGAGAAGAGAACAAGCAAAGGAACGGTCGTGAAGCTAGCAATGAACAAGAAGTGATCTTGAACTCCTACTTACATCAAACATAACCCAGAAACCGTGTTCACTTCCCGGACTCCGCCAAGAAGAGACCATCACGGCTACACATGCGGTTGATGGGTTTTAATTCGGATCTGGTGTCAAGTTATCTACAACCGGACATTAACAAATTCCCATCTGCCTATAACCGCAGGCACGGCTTTCGAAAGATTATACCCTGCAGGGGTGTCCCAACTTAGCCCATGATAAGCTCTCGTGATCAACGAAGGATATACCTTCTCCCAGGAAGAACCGATCAGACTCGGAATCCCGGTTTACAAGACATTTCGACAATGGTAAAACAAGACTAGCAAAGCCGTCCGATGCGCCGACAATCCCGGTAGGAGCTGCACATATCTCGTTCTCAGGGCAACACCGGATGAGACATCCTATGAGTAAAACCAAACCTTGAGTTTCCCCGAGGGGGGCCCGGCAGTCTACTCGGTTCGGACCAACACTTAGAAAAGCACTGGCCCGGGGGGGCTAAAATAAAGATGACCGTCGGGTTGGCCGACCCAAGGGAAAGGTATAGGTGGTGGTGAGGCAAATGGTAAAACCAAGGTTGGGCCTTGCTGGAGGAGTTTTATTCAAAGCGAACTGTCAAGGGGGTCCCATAAATCACCCGACCGCGTAAGGAACGCAAAATCCGGGAACATAACACCGGTATGACGGAAACTAGGGCGGTAAGAGTGGAACAAAACACCAGGCAAAAGGCCGAGTCTTCCACCCTTTACCAAGTATATAGATGCATTAATAATATAAGAGATATTGTGATATCCCAACCAAAATCCTGTCCAGCATGGAGCAATCTTCAACTTCACCTGCAACTAACAACGCTATAAGAGGGGCTGAGCAAAAGCGGTAACATAGCCAAACAAGGGTTTGCATAGGAAAGGTGTCAAAGGTTAGAGGTTCATGGCAATATGGGAGGCTTGATAAATAGGTGATAGGTAGCGCAGCAAAGCGATAGAACGAAGCAACTAGCATAGCAATGATAGTAGTGAGATCCAGGGTAGCGGTCATCTTCCCTGAAATCCCGCAAGGAAGAAGAACGAGTCCATGAAGAAGACGAATAGATGAAGCCGAACCAAGCGTAGACGAATGAATCCTCACGATCGCAACGAAACGGGAACTATCGATAAGAAGCACACAACATAGTAAACACACCACACATGAACAAGACATGATGCACAACAAGCATGATGCATGACAAAGCTACATGAAGCTACTCATGGCAAGAGATGATGCAAACAAGAACAACACATCAAGGCAAGTTTAAATGAGGCCAGGAACAACATATAACAATTCCGGTAAGTGCTCATATGCAAATTTCGAAGTTGGTCCAGATCTGAATAAATCTTATGTTCAAGTTTTTAAACAGCAATTTAAGATGCACAAAGATGATCTACACGAGATTCTAGTCAAGTTACATATAAAGTTCATTTAGTTCGGAGCTACGGCCTATGAGATATGAGCAAAACAAGTTAAACATGGCATTGATGCAAAATGCACCCAAACATCAAGCAAACACCTCAAAACAAGGATGCAACATGATAATATGAAACTACATGCAATTCTAAGCAAGTTCCATATAGAGCACACTCAAAACGGAGCAACGGGGCAACACATACACTCTATACAAGTCATAACAACAATCTGTCCAAAACAGCAACTAGGCATATTGCAAGCACCAAAACAACATGCTACAGGACCTCAACAAGAAAACAAAAGGCATGGGCATGATGTACAGGTAAAGCATAACAAAACATGAACACTCAGATATCTCCAGAAATCACTAGAGCATGCTCAAACACACATGGCAAGATTGCAAATAATATCAGTTTCAGACTTTGCAGAAATTAACATCAGGTTGCAATGTTTAGAGCAATCAAACAACATGTGACAGGAACTTATCATGGCAAACAAAGGCATGGCATGAATCTACTAAAAGCATAGAACAAAAGACCCTTACTGACCATGAGCCAAAAGGATCAGAAGATATGATGGCACCCATGTAAACATGGCAAGTTATATTACAGATTCATACATGGCAGAAACAACGATAAGTAGGCATGTAGATGAGCTTGTGAAACTCACTACAGAGCAAAACATGGCATGGTAAGGCAACCAACAGTAAGAATGTTTATGAAGCTAAGCATGGCAAGAGCAAGTCCATAGGGTACATGGATCACTACCAACAAGCATGGCAACAACTGAACTTAATGTTAACAGGCTGATAGCAACATTATTTAGCAACTTTGGAGCATGAAAACAACAAGCTACAGCAGGCTATAAATGCAACCAGGGGCATGGATGGATAGAGCATAACATGTAGAACAAAACACCCTTAGTGAACATCTCCAGATTATGCATAGAATGATTTGTAGAAGCAGGTTTACATAGCATCACCAAATAACAGATTCAGCCTAGCAAAACAGCAACATCAAGTACACTACTTAACAAGCTCAATTCACTCACTACAAGTAATTGCATGACAAGATAAGCATAGCATCATCAAGAAGACATGTTTATGAAACAATCCAAGGCAAGAACAAGCTCATAGCATGCAAGGATCAACTACAACAACCTTGGCAAAATTGAATAACATGTAAACAATCTGCCAGGAAACATTTTGAAGCCAAAGTAGAGCACGAAAATGACATTCTAGACTACTCCATAATTGCAAACAGGGGCATGAATGGATAGAGGATAACCATATGTTCAAAACACCCTTACTGAAGTATCTCAAAATATGCATGGATCTCTCTGTAGCATCAAGTTTACATGGCATCACAATAACAGCAGAACAGGGACTAAAATCAGCAATATCACGAAGCCTAGTTTGTATGCTTGTGCTAGTCAGCACATTGATCACAAAAATACATGGCATACACCACTGTAAATATGGCATGGCATAGTTCAAAGCACATGTAGACATCAACCTCATAGGATGCACACATCAATCATGGCAAAAATGACAAAAGAGCTAGTTCTGTTAACACACAGCAGATAACATCATGAAGCACTCTTGCAACGATGATTCAGGCATCTAGATGAACTCAAATGAATATGATGCAATGGAATGAAATGATGTACTCGTTGAGGCGAACAATTTGACATATTACACGCACGAAACGGAGCTATGGATATAGAGATATGATGCGATGAACATGGCATGATAATGTCAAAATATTCGGGACTTAGCCAAATTTCGGGGAAGGGGAAAGTCAACCTTCAGACAGGTCTGGATCCCTCACACGCGGATCGAGGCAGGGACGCGGGCTCGCCGGAGAGGGCGAGGAAGGGCGGATCCGGCCGGGAGGAGCTCGCCGGAGCTCGGGGAAGAGGCCTCCCGGCGAGGGGGTCGGCTGGGATGGAGGCGGCGGCGCCGGCGGACGACGGCCGGGGCGGCGCGGAGGAGCGGCGACCAGAGGAGGGGCGCCGGGCGAGGGCACGGGGCTCCGCGGCGGCGGGGAGGCGGCCCGGACGGACAGGGCGGCGCGCGGGGCGCGGCTCGGAGGACGAGCGCGGGCGGCGGAGGACCTCCGGTGGCCGGCGCGGGGCGCGGCCGGGCGGCGCGGCCACCGAGCGGGAGGCGGCGGCGCGGCGACGGGCTGCGGCAGCGCACGAAGCGGGCCAGGCGGGCGGGCGGCGGCGGCGGCGCGGGCTCGCGCGGGCCCGATCCAGGTCCCGCGGGCCGCGCGGTGGGGGGGAGGAGAGAGAGCGTGAGGTGGCGACGGGGGATTGGCCGGGGTGGCGGCGCTGGCTGAGGTGGCGTCCTCTAATTGGCTGGAGCGACGTGGAGGCTGGACATGTCCGGCGGGGTTGGACATATCCGACGCGCGAGGGGAGCGGGGCTAGGGTTTCGTCTGCGAAAATGGACGGGGAGGACGTTTTTATAGGTACAGGGAGCTAGGAGAGTCCAAATGAGGAGCGGTTTTCGCCCACACGATCGTGATCGAACGACCGAGAGCATGGAGGAGAGTTAGATGGGTTTTTGGGCCACTTTAGAGGGGTGTTGGGCTTCAAAGAGAAAGGGGGTTTTCGGGCTACGCAGTTAATCGTTGGAGTACCAAACGAACTCCAAATGGCACGAAACTTGACAGGCGGTCTACCGGTGCTATACCAAGGCCGCTTGGCAAACCTCGGGCCATTCCGAGAAAGTTTAACACCGACTCACACCAGGAGACAAAAAGGGGAATGCCGGAGGGCATAGGAGTGCTGGATTGCAAAACGGACAACGGGGAAAATGCTCGGATGCATGAGACGAACACGTATGCTATGCAATGCACATGATGACATGACAAAATGCAACACGCAAGAAAATGACATGGCAATGACAGCGAATAACTGGCAGACACTTGGCGCATCGAATCCGGGGCGTTACAAGTAGGCTAGGAATGGTTCCGTCCAGGGGCAATTACTGCCATTATTTCGTGGGCTGAAGGTGTTATTTTATTGGCTGAGCCGCCGATTGTGTCAGAATGGTCTGAGTGAGGTGATGCAGCTGGTTCCGGATTGTTATTTCCGGACTCCTCTTCCCATAATACGGATGGCTTAAAGAGCCGTTCCAGGAAGATGTTCGGAGGGACGGCGTCGCGTTTTGCGCTGATGCGTGCCAACACGTCTGCTGCCTGGTTATTATCCCGGGCTACATGGTGGAATTCGAGTCCTTCGAACCGAGCTGACATTTTTAGGACGGCGTTGCGCTAGGCTGCCATTTTCAGATCTTTGGCGTCAAAGTCTCCATTTACTTGGGATATTGCAAGGTTTGAATCCCCGTGCACCTCTAGGCATTGAATGCCCATGGAGATTGCCATCCGGAGGCCATGTAGAAGGGCCTCGTATTCGGCTGCGTTGTTGGAGTCCATGTACATTATTTGAAGTACGTATTGGACTGTGTCTCCGGTTGGGGACGTCAAGACCACGCCAGCCCCCAAGCCAGCCAACATTTTGGATCCGTCGAAATGCATGATTGGAGTACGCGCCGTACTCTTTAGGGAGTTCGGCTTCGGTCCATTCGGCGACGAACTCAGCCAGAACTTGCGACTTTATAGCTCACCGTGGTTTGTAGGTTATGTCAAATGGTAAGAGCTCAATGGCCCATTTTGCAATCCTGCCTGTTGCGTCGCGATTGTTTATAATATCGTTGAGAGGTACTTCGGAGGCCACCGTTATGGAACACTCTTGAAAGTAGTGTCGCAGCTTCCGGGATGCCATGAACACCGCATACGCTATCTTTTGATAATGTGGGTACCGGGACTTGCATGGAGTTAAGACAGTGGATACATAGTACACTGGTTTTTGAAGAGGGAATCTGTGCCCTTCTGTTTCTCGTTCGACGACGAGTACCGCGCTGACAACTTGATGTGTTGCTGCGATATATAATAACATAGGTTCACCCAGGTTGGGCGCGGCTAGGACCGGATTTGTTGCCAGTATGGCCTTGATTTCTTCGAGTCCGGCCGTGGCAGCATCCGTCCATTCAAAGTGTTCGGTGCGCAGGAGGAGGCGATAGAGGGGCAGAACCTTTTCTCCCAAATGGGAGATGAAGCGGCTTAGAGCCGCTACGCATCCAGTTAGTTTTTGTATTTGCTTGAGGTCTTTTGGGATATCCAATTGTGACAGAGCTCGGATCTTGGCTGGGTTCGCTTCAATTCCTCAACCGGATACAATGAAGCCCAAGAGCTTTCCGGCTGGTACTCCGAAGACACATTTTTCCGGGTTGAGCTTAATGTCATATGCTCGGAGATTGTCGAATGTCACCCTCAAGTTGTCTACTAGAGTTTCGACGTGTTTGGTCTTGACGACCACATCGTCTACGTATGCCTCTACTGTTTTGCCTATCTGGGTAGCCAGACATGTGTTAATCATGCGCTGATATGTTGCGCCGGCGTTTTTGAGTCCGAAGGGCATTGCGTTGAAGCAGAATGGCCCATATGGAGTAATGAATGCCGTTGCGGCCTTGTCTTTTTCCGCCATCTTGATTTGATGGTATCCGGAGTATGCGTCGAGGAAGCACAATGAATCGTGCCCTGCGGTAGCATCGATGATTTGGTCGATGCGAGGGAGAGGGAAAGGGTCCTTTGGACGGGCCTTGTTAAGGTCTTTGAAATCGACGCAAAGGCGCCAGGATTTGTCCTTTTTGGTACCATTACTAGGTTGGCTAGCCAGTCCGGATGTTTTATATCTCTGATAATCCGGCTTCTAAGAGTTTGGCTAGCTTCTCTCCCATTGCCTATCTTTTGGGTTCGGAAAATCGCCGAAGAGCTTGTTTGACTGGCTTGAATCCTTTTAGGATATTTAGGCTGTGCTCTGCCAGCCTGCGTGGGATTCCTGGCATGTCTGAAGGGTGCCAGGCAAAAATATCCCAATTTTCCCGAAGGAATTCTCATAGTGCGGCTTCTACATCAGGATTTAATTGTGCCCCAATGGAGGCCGTCTTTGTGGGGTCCGTTGGATGGACCTGAAATTTGACTATTTCGTCTGCTGGTTTAAAAGAGGTGGACTTGGACCTCTTATCGAGTATCACATCGTCCCTATCCACCATGGAGCGCAGCGCAGTTAGTTCCTCTGCCGCTAGGGCTTCGGATAATGCCTCTAGGGCCAGCGCGGCTGTCTTATTTTCAGCGCGGAGTGCTGTATCTAGATCACTGGCGAGAGTGATTATTCCATTGGGTCCGGGCATTTTGAGCTTCATGTACCCGTAATGGGGTATAGCTTGGAAGATTGTGAATGCCTCTCGCCCTAACAAGGCGTGATATCCGCTGCCGAATGGGGCCACTTGGAACGTGACCTCTTCGGACCTGTAATTGTCCGGCGAGCCGAACACTACATCTAGTGTGATTTTTCCTGTGCAGCGTACTTCTCAACTAGGGGTTATTCCCCTGAAGGTTGTGCTGCTTCGCTCAATTCGGCTCCAGTCAATTTCCATTTTTTGAAGGGTTTTTTTGTAGATGAGGTTTAATCCGCTGCCGCCATCCATGAGTACCTTGGTAATACGAAAGCCGTCCACTATCGGACTGAGGACCAATGCGGCTGGTGCTCTAGCTGTTCGGAATTTAGGTTTGTCGCTGGCATTAAAGGTGATAGCCGTGTCACTTCATGGATTTGTTGTTGCTACTTGGTAGACTTCGGCAAGGCTGCGGATTGTTCGTTTCCGCATGTTATTTGATGCGAAAGTCTCGAAGACTGTTAATACCGTACTGGTACTGCTGGGCTGGTTGCCCAGGGCTAGAAATCCTTCGCCACTTTTGGCCACCTGCCGTAATATCCAACATACTTGAAGGCTATGTGTTGGAGTGGCGCCCTCCGTACCGTGGATTTTGCAGGGTCCGTTGAGCCATCCCTCCAGTACGGTTCCGTACCCTTTAGGGGTTTTTTGCTTTTTGGTTTTTAACCCAGGTGCTTGAGTATGACGCACCCTTTTATTTCGGACTGGGGTTGTATTCAGGGTCGGATTGTCCCAAAACCTAGTTTCGGTTTTCCAGGCACTCTCCATCATGCAGTATTTTTGTACAATGGTCGCTAGGTCGGCAAAGCGTGTAACTTCGCGACGACTGATGGCGTTTATGATTCCCTTGTCCATGCAATTGTTGCAGAAAATTGAAATCGCGCTTTCTTCACGGCAGTCCTTTATCCTGTTCATAACCAGGAGGAGTCTGGCCCAGTAATGATGTACTGTTTCATCGGGCTCTTGCCGTATTTGAGATAGATCGCTTATGTTTGGGTGGGCGGGTGGAATTAAGTTTGAAACCCCGCCCGATCTGAGGCTCAAAGGCCAAGAAGCTTCCGGATTTGGAAGCTTGGTTTGTTGGATGCTTTCCAACAAATCTGGTCCGATGCCTGACTTTAGGTTCAGTATTTGATTGGCGTCCATCCCTCCGCGGGAATTCGGCATGGAGGGATCGGGAATCCGGGCATAGTTGGTTTTTAACATAGAAGAAGAGTCGCCGCATTGTTCCTCTACCACAACAGCGTGGTGGGTAACCTGGGGAGAGTTAATTTCTCTCAGATCGGTTTTAAGCCCAATCTGATCGTAGTCGGTAGCGACTCTCAGGGCGGCGATGTGATCCAAGAGCTCGTTTACGGAGGAGGGCTCAATCGGATCTAGCTGCTCGGCGAATTCCGAGCTGACGTGAAGATCGCTTTTAATGACCTGAGAGGTCATTGTCGGAGCGGTGGCCGAACAGGCGGTCATAAGGAAACCGCCTAGCTGGATAGTCTGGCTGGCGGCCAAAGCTCCCTTAACGACGGTGTTGTCTTTAAAGACGGGAAAAGGCATCCTTCCTGATGGTGACGGCACACAGGAACTCTCAATGAAAGCACCAATGTCGGTGTCAAAACCGGCGGATCTCGGGTAGGGGGTCCCGAACTGTGCGTCTAGGCGGATGGTAACAGGAGACAAGGGACACGATGTTTTACCCAGGTTTGGGCCCTCTTGATGGAGGTAAAACCCTACGTCCTGCTTGATTAATATTGATGATGTGTGTTACAAGAGTGGATCTACCACGAGATCAAGGAGGCTAAACCCTAGAAGCTAGCCTATGGTATGATTGTTGTCCGTCCTATGGACTAAAGCCATCCGGTTTATATAGACACCGGAGAGGGCTAGGGTTACATAGAGTCGGTTACAATGGTAGGAGATCTACATATCCGTATCGCCAAGCTTGCCTTCCACGCCAAGGAAAGTCCCAACCGGACACGGGACGGAGTCTTTCAATCTTGTATCTTCATAGTCTTGGAGTCCGGGCCATGATGATAGTTCGGCTATCCGGACACCCCCTAGTCCAGGACTCCCTCAGCGAGCTACTAGCAAAGCAAAGATAGAAGTGATATCGAAGGTATGGTTATCTTGCCTGCAAAGTTCTCACAGTTGTCGAAGGCTTGATCCTCGTAAGCATTCTCAACAAGTTCCTCGTTCACGTACTCGTCTCCTGGCTCTACCCAAGGCAGGAACACAAGCAAAGGAACCACAATCAATCATGGTGCAATGCACAAGCAACATGATGCAATACGTGGCATGATATGCAAGATGTGATATGCAATGCATATGCGGGCTCCGGAAGGATAAATAATGAACAAGGCATCAACTTGGCAAACCAAGGATGCCGCTGTAAAGATGAGATGGTTTCGGTTGAAATCGATATAAAGATCACCGGAAACGGATGCACGGTTTGCAAATGGCAAGCAAAACAAGAATGACACAAATCTGCGATTAACAGCACGATGCTACTTAGCATGCAACAAGAAACTATGCTACAGCATCCCAACATAACAACAAAGCATATGGCAGTGGTCTACATGAGATGCTTGACAAAAGGTGAACACTGAGCTACGGCTAAATCACACAATAGCAGGTTCAAACAAGCATGGCAAAAGTGCAAAAGATATCAGCTTGGACATGGCATAAACAGCATCAGGTAGCAATGTTCAGAGCAAGCAATCAACATGCTACAAGAACTTATAATAGCAAAACAAGACATGGCATGATTCTAATAAAAGCATAGAACAAAAGTCCCTTAATGACCATCAGCCAAAAAGGATCAGAAGATATGATGGCACCCATGTAAACATAGCAAGTTTCGTTAACAGTTTCAGCAAACCGAGCATGGCATTGGCAGCATCATGAAGACATCTTTGCGAGCCCGATTCACTAACCACAAGCGATTGCATGACAAGATAGGCATAGCAACAGCAAGAATAAATGTTTATTAAACTAACCAAGGCAAGAACAAGTTCATAGCATGCAAGGATCAACTACAACAACCTTGGCAAAATTGAATAACATGTAAACAATCTGCCAAGAAACATTTTATAGCAAAAGTAGAGCACGAAAATGACATGCTAGACTACTCCATAATTCCAAACAGGGGCATTGATGGATAGCCAATAACCATATGTACAACACATCCTTACTGAAGTATCTCAAAATAAGCAAGGATCTCTCTGTAGCATCAAGTTTACATGGCATCAAAATAACAGCAAAACAGGGACTAAAATCAGCAACATCACGAAGCCTAGTTTGCATGCTTGTTCTAGTCACCACATTTATCACAAAAATACATGGCAAGCACCTCTATAAAGAAGGCATGGCATAATCCAAAACACATGTAGAGCTAATGCTCATAAGATGCACACAATAAATGTAGCAAAAATGACAAATGCCCACAATCTGTTAAGAATCAGTAACTAACATTATATAGCACTCTTGCATCAGAGATTCAGGCATCAAGATGAACTCAAATGAACATGGCGCAATGGAACAAAACGAAGAGCACAACCTGATGAACATTTTTATATATCATGCGCATGAAACGGAGCAGTATCCATGGAGTTATGATGCGATGAACTGGGATAAAAATAATGCAGACTTAGAGGATTTCGGGGTCAACCGTAAGATTCCAAATCTGGATCTGGGCAGGCCGGAGTTCCTCGCCGGATATGGAGCACGGTGGCCGGAGAAGGCTCGGGGAAGGTTGCCGGGGTCAAGGCCGGCCGATCTGGCGCCGGTCGGCGCGGTCCCGCGGCGGGCGAGGCGCCGGAGGACGGACGCAGCAACGAAGGACGGCGCGGCGGCCGGGGCGGCGCGGCAGGGATCGGGACGGCGGCGATCTGCGGCGCGCGTGGGAGGAGGCGCGGGCGGGGTCCCGCGCAGGGGCGGCGCGGCGGAGCTGGGCCGAGAGGGCCTCCCGCAGGCCCTGTGGGCTGGCGGCGCGGCGAATTGGGCGCGGCCACATGTCGCGGCCTGGTTGGCTGGGCGCGGCGGCGGGAATCATCCGGCAGCGGGCGGACGTGTCCGGCCCGGTCCGGATGCGTCCGGTGGCGGCGGGGAGGAGTTTGACTAGGGTTTGCCCAAAATTTCGGAGGGGGAGGTGTTTTTATAGGTAGAGGGAGCTAGGAGGCTCCAAATGGAGTGCGGTTTTCGCCCACACGATTGTGATTCGACGACGGAGAGCATTGAAGTGACTTAGATGGGTTATTGGGCTGTTTTGGAGGGGTGTTGGGCTGCAACCCAAAAGAGACCTTTGCGGTTACCCGGTTAACCGTTGGAGTATCAAACGACCTCCAAATGGCACGAAACTTGACAGGCGGTCTACCGGTGGTGTACCAAGGCCACTTGGCAAGCCTCGGTCCATTCTAAGAACATTTAACACCAGCACATGAAAAGAGACAAGAGGGGTGTGCCGGTGCATGTGGGAGTGTCGGATTGCAAAACGGACAACGGGGAAAATGCTCGGATGCATGAGACGAACACGTATGCCAATGAGATGCACATGATGACATGATATGAGATGCATGACATGAATAAAATGCAAAACAAAAGACAAAAACCCAACCACGGAGGGAATATCATAACACATAGCCAAAAATGGCAAGAGTTGGAGTTACAAAGATGGAAAGTTACATCCGGGGTGTTACAATCAATCTACAGCTTATCTTCATTATCCTCTATCCCTTCCAGTATTATCATATCTATAATTACTCTCTACAAAATGTAGAGTATAGACAATGCTTATGAAGAAGATTCTGCGCTGAAATTCTTGAGTTATCCTTCCCTTGACATGGAGAAGGGCATTATAAAGCCGGTGTTAACTGTTAATGTAAGTCAGTCCTTCTAAAGCCTTTATCCTCAACTGATGTTTAATTTGCTCATACTCCCTATCGTTTACTGCTGTTTAGTTTGCTGTTTCTACCAAAATGCATGTTCGCAAGAACCGTAAGTTCTAAGTTTTACTTACAAAACCAAACTCCTTATTCATACCATGCACATTACTTAATACTCCCTATATGTATGCTTGTTTTTGTGGATCTATAATCCAGTGTGTGGTGAAGCAGCCCACGTTTGCACCTTGTCATCTCCTGTTTTATCTTACTGATGTGGCTAATGATATGAACAACATGCCATGCATATCCAAAATAGATACAATGATTTTCTTTGCCCCTCATCTATGCTTGTTATGTTGACATGGTAATCCAGTAGTGTGGTGAAACTCCCCGCATTATGAACAATGCCAAATTATGCTATTGATATTTTAAACTTACTCTTTATTTTCTAATTTTAAATTGGATGGAATTGACAGCACAGTTATCATCTTTGTTTATACACGTGCAAAACCTGTCATCTCTCTGCTTTGTTTCAGGGTGATATGCCTAATGGCATACACAAGTCTGCTGAAGGCTGTGAGACAAACCCAACATATATTGCAGCAAAGAAGGCAAAACATCTTGAAGATAGCGAGACAACCCCAAAGTTTTGTCTTGATGCAGTGTTCAAGTTACTTGAGACTAACAGTCAGACAAGCTCACAGAATTTGTTGTCTGAATCAGTTCGACTTCTTCAGTCCCAAGTTCTAGCAGAAAGGCATTCTACAACTCAAGTTCGACTTGAAGTCTTATCTCTAAGAAAGATTGCGGAGAACACGAATGAGAACCTCATCGCTAAACAGCTACACCTGGAAGCTATGACCGACATGCTAGGTCGGTCTCACAGCCTTGCTCAGCAGCTTGCACAGCAGTTTCCCCACAACGCTAACCTTTCTTGAACTGTCTTGGAAGTGGTCTCGGTTCAGTATTATTTTGTTACGCTGCAATGGTGCCCAGTTTTTGTAATCTGCTTCTTCATTGCGCTTTATGATCACTGGTGGCGAACTTCGATGCCCAGTGAATTAATATACCTTAAATCCTTTATTGTATAGTGTAGGTTTATTCTTAGTTACTATCCCGTAATTTCTTTATTGTATAGAGTAGGTTTGTTCTTAATTCCTACTAGTTACTGCCATCATTTGCTATATGATAAAAAATCAGATGTAGTCGACCGGGCCGAAACATTTGACTCTAACGGGCCTGGTTTTTAGCGGGCCACAATTGGGATGGCCTGCGTCTTTCTTGGGCCCGAATGATTGGGGCCTTCACACATTGCGCCAGGCCCAAACTTACACCAGCCTATATTTTAGTTGGGCCTTTTGTCGACCCAGCGCTTAGTTTGGCCCAGGTAGCATTGGGCCATTAACAGGCTGAATATTGTACTGGCCTGTTACAGCCGAGATGAAACAACGGGCCTTTAGCAGGCCAAAATGCATGTTGGGCCTCAATTTTCACTAGTCGTCGACGGGCCTTCAGCAAGCCGAAATGTCGATCGGGACTTTTTGGGCCCAGTTAGCTCACGGGCCGTTACCAGGCCAAAACATATCTCGGGCCTTAGTTGGCCCATTGATATCATGGACCTTTAAGAGGCTGAAAGCTTAGTACAGGCATCAACGGGCCGAATTACGCGACAGGCCTTTAACAGACCCAAAGTCACGTTGGGCTTAACTGTTGCCACCTTTAGCATGGGCCGTTAGTGGGCCCGATGTCCCGTCGGACCATATATGGCCCATCGGCAGCACGGGCCATTCCCAGGTAGAAAGTCACACTGGGCTGAAATGGGCCCATGTCTACATCAGGCCTCTAACAGGACGAAAGTCACTAGGCTGTAGTTGGACCCAAATATTCGGCGAACAATTAACGGGCTAGATCTGGCTTCGGGCCGCAAATGGGCCCAAGTATTGGGCGAAAAATTAATGGGCCAGATCTGGCTTCGGGCCGTAAATGGGCCCAAATATTGGGCAAACAATTAATGGGCCAGATCTAGCTTCAGGCCGTAAATGGGCCTTTATTAAGCAGGCTGTTATTGGGCTGGCCCACTAGTACTTGATTAAGTACTACGGGCCTTTGACTGGGACGGTCTTTTTAACCTATATGGGCCTTTGTTGGGCCCAGCCACGTGTCGACGTATCATAGGCATGTCTCCTCCAATGGACGGGCAACATCTGGCCCACTGACGAGCTGACAGGTGTTCCCTTCCACCAATCAAAATTTTACACGTGGAAATTTCCCATTGGTCCGGGCTGTTAGGTGATTGGATCCAAAATCTGACCCGGTAGCTTAACGGCGTTCCGTTACGGTGGATGCCACGTGTCGGTCACACTTGACGAAAGCACTTCTGTGACGTGCGACTTATCGTCATGGAAGTGGACACTTCCGTGATGATAATTTTGGTAATTGATAATCCCCAAGTGCAGGGAATCATCATAGCAATTCCCAAAGGTGGAACTGATAAGTATGGAGTGTCGAACCCACAAGGAGCTAAAGGTAAGATCAATATTCTCTCAAGCCCTATCTGCCACTGATACGACCCTACGTGCACCGAACGTTTGCTTCCAACTAGAAACAAGAAATAAAACTGTGTTCTGGGTAAAAAGAGGATAACTTTGTATGATATCGAAGAGCTAAAATATAAAAGTAGGTGTTGTTATCATAAAGTTAGAATATATTACTAAATAATATAAATAGGGAGTGTGGAATAATGATGGATCGGTGTGTGGAATTGTCCTAGGAAATTGTTAACAAGACCGATAGTCGTCATTGCAATTTCATATGAGGGAGAGGCATAAGCTAACATACTTTCTCTACTTCGATCATATGCACTTATGATTGGAACTCTAGCAAGCGTCCGCAACTACTAAATATCATTAAGGTAAAACCCAACCATAGCATTAAAGCATCAAGTCCTCTTTATTCCCATACGCAACAACCCCCTTACTCGGGTTTGTGTTTCAGTCACTCACCAACCCACTATAAGCGAATCATGAATGTATTGCAACACCCTACAGTGGGAATCCCTCACGCTTGCGCGACACGGAGGGCACCATAGGACATTATGAAAATAAAACATGCAACTCGTACCAATCTAGATCATCAATCAACCCAAAGACAAAAGATATCTACTCAAAACATCACAGGATGGCAACACATCATTGGATCATAATATGTGGCATAAAGCACCATGTTCAAGTGGGATTACAGCGGGGTGCGGGGGAGTGGACCGCGTAAAAGAGATGAGGATGGTGATGATGATGGTAATGTTGATGAAGACGATCACCGCGGCAATGATTCCCCTCTCGATGGCACTCCGGTGCCACCAAGAGAGACGAGGAGAGGTTCTCCCCCTTGTGCTTCCTCCTCCATGGCTTTCCCCCTCTGGTCCTTGGCCTTCATGGCGATGATGGCCCCTCCGAGATCCTCCTCCATGGCCTCCGATGATGATGGCCCCCTCCGGTAGGGTGCCGGAGAAGGCCTAGATTGATTTCTCGTGGCAACAAAGGCTTGCGGCGGCGGAACTTCCGATCTAGGTTATTTCCCGAAGGTTTCTGTATTTATAGGAATTTTTGGCGTTGGTTTCACGTCAGGGGGGTCTCTGGGCTGTCCACGAGATAGGGGGTGCGCCCTAGGGGGGTGGGTGTGCCCCCCAGTCTCGTGGGCAGCCCGAGACTCTTCTGGCCCAACTACGATGCTCCGTGGTCTTCTTTTGGTCCATAAAAAATCGTCAAAAATTGGCATGTCAATTGGACTCCGTTTGGTATTCCTTTTCTGTAAAACTCAAAAACAAGGACAAAACAGAAACTGGCACTGGGCTCTAGGTTAATAGGTTAGTCCCAAAAATCATATAAAATGGCATATAAATGCATATAAAACATCAGAGATGGATAATATAATAGCATGAATACTTCATAAATAATAGATACGTTGGAGACGTATCAGCATCCCCAAGCTTAATTCCTGCTCGTCCTCGAGTAGGTAAATGATAAAAGAAATAATTTATGAATTGTGAATGCTAGCAGGTGCGCAAGTTTGATCAATGATAATTTCAATCACCTTTTCTAGCATCAATATGTGTCATAATAGTAGCTTATCTCATAAAACTTTTCATGATCAAGTAACAATCTATTCACAATGTCAAGTATGGTTCAGAAACTTCGTTGAGAATTAACAAACTATAATCTCAGTAATTGAAGCAATTGCTATTTATCATAACATCAGAAAGAGTCAAGAATAGAGATTTTCAGCAAGTCCACATACTCAACTATCATATAGTCTTCTACAATTGCTAACACTCACGCAATACTTGTGGTTATGGAGTTTCAGCCGGACACTGAGAAAGATACGGGCTTATTGTGTTGCCTCCCAACGTATTCACCTTTAGGTGATGTCAACAATAATAATCCATGCTAACTTACATCCAATTGGATATATATATCATGATCTTTCAAACACGGGGAGTTTGCCAAAGGATAAAATGAAAAAGGGAAAGGTGAGGATCACCTTGACTCAAGCATAAAGTAAAAGCATAAAGTAAAAGATAGGCCCTTTGCAGAGGGAAACAGAGGTTGTCATGTGCGTTTAGGGTTGGATGCATAAAATCTTAATGCAAAATAATGTCACTTTATATTGCCCCTTGTATGTGGACCTTTATTATGTAGTCCGTCTATTTTATTGCTTCCACAACAAGATCGTACAAACCTTATTTTCTCTGCACTAATAAGTCATACATATTTAGATAGCAATTTTTATTGCCTACAACATGACAACTTACTTGAAGGATCTTACTCAATCCATAGGTAGGTATGGTGGACTCTCATGGCAAAACTGGGTTTAAGGATATTTGGAAGCACAAGTAGTATCTCTACTTGGTGCAAAGAATTTGGCTAGCATGAGGGGGAAAGGCAAGCTTAACATGTTTGGAAGGTTAATGACAATATACTTTAACTGGGATGTGAGAAAACATAAACCATTACGTTGTCTTCCTTGTCCAACATCAACTCTTTTAGCATACCATACTTAATGAGTGCTTCACAATCATCAAAGATGTCCAAGATAATATATTTGTATGTGAACTTCTCTTTCCTTATTACTTCCTATTAATTGCAACGATGACAAAAACTACGTTTGCCAACTCTCAAAAACTTTTATGCATCATACTCTTTATATGTGAAGTCATTACTATCCATGTTATAAGCATATGAAACATATAGAAATTCAGATTTATCACATTCAATTCATTGCCCCATTTACTCATAGGATATACATGAAGCACATGAGTAAATGAAAAAACTACTCTAAAAGATGTGAGTGAAGGACACTGAGTAGTCAAAAAATTAACTAGCCATGGGAGGGTTCCTTTTTTATTCAATATTTCAGATCCAATGATTTTATTCAAACAGCAAGTAAAATTGAAAATACACTCCAAGCAAAACACATATAATGTGACGAATAAAAATATAGCTCCGAGTAAGGTATACCGATAGTTTTGAAGACGAAAGAGGGGATGCCTTCCGGGGAATCCACAAGCTTAGGCGCTTGAGTCTTCCTTGAATATTACCTTGGGGTGCCTTGGGCATCCCCAAGCTTAGGGTCTTTCCACTCCTTATTCTCCTCATATTGATATCTCACCCAAAACTTGAAAACTTCAATCACACAAAACTTAATGGAACTTCGTGAGATAGGTCAGTATGATAAAGAGTAAACCATGAACTATGGTACTGTAAAATACAAGGTTCATAATTGTTTTCACATAATGCCTACTGTACCATATCATTTCTACAATTTATATTGAGAAATATAAGGCATAGAAACTAGAAAACAAGCAAACTATGCAACGAAAACAGAATCTGTCAGAAACAGAACAGTCTGTAATGATCTGAACAATAACCATACTTCTGCTACTCCAAAAATTATGAAATAAATTTGACAATTTAAAAAAATTGTACATAAGTAAAGTGAAAAAAATTCAGACCCATTGGACTTTCCAGTAAAAAATGTAAATTCATGCACTACAGCCAAAGTTTCTGTTTTTGTTCTGCACATAGTAAGCAAGCAATCTTATCATACTAAAACCAAAGCTAGGCACATTATTTTTATAATACAAAGGATATATACCAGGGGATAATTATTTACAGAGAAACTTCCATGAAAAACTCTACATTTTTTCCGTGAGCATGAACACAAGTGCTCAAGGTCGACCCTCACTTCTTCAATGCATAACTTTCCAATCACTTCTCTTTTTGAAAAACTTTTTTAGGCATGAGAGGCAAGTAAATATTTTTGTATTTTCATTATTTTTAAAAAAAATTGTATGTTTCACCCACAACTAAACATAAAAAAAGGAAAAACAAAATCTACTTAGTGAAGAAAGCAAACAAGCACACACGAAAATATCAACCCCACACTATTGCTCCGTGGCAACGGCGCCAGAAAAGAGCTTGATAATCCCCAAGTGCAGGGAATCAACGTAGCAATTCCCAAAGGGGTGGAAGTGATAAGTATGGAGTGTCGAACCCACAAGGAGCTAAAGGTAAGATCAATATTCTCTCAAGCCCTATCTGCCACTGATATGACTCTACGTGCACCGAACGTTTGCTTCCAACTAGAAACAAGAAATAAAACTGTGTTGTGGGTAAAAAAGGATAACTTTGTATTATATGAGCTAAAATATAAAGGTAGGTGCTGTTATCATGAAGTTAGAATATATTACTAAATAATATAAATAGCGAAGGTGGAATAATGATGGGTCGGTCTGCGGAATTGTCCTAGGCAATTGTTAACAAGACCGATAGTCGTCATTGCAATTTCATATGAGGGAGAGGCATAAGCTAACATACTTTCTCTACTTGGATCATATGCACTTATGATTGGAACTCTAGCAAGCGTCCGCAACTACTAAAGATCATTAAGGTAAAACCCAACCATAGCTTTAAAGCATCAAGTCCTCTTTATTCCCATACGCAACAACCCCCTTACTCGGGTTTGTGTTTCAGTCACTCACCAACCAACTATAAGCGAATCATGAACGTATAGCAACACCCTACAGCGGGAATCCCTCACGCTTGCACGACATGGAGGGCACCATAGGACAGCACCAAAATAAAACATACAACTCGTACCAATCTAGATCATCAATCAACCCAAAGACAAAAGATATCTACTCAAAACATCATAGGATGGCAACACATCATTGGATCAAAATATGTGGCATAAAGCACCATGTTCAAGTAGAAATTACAGCAGGGTGCGGGAGAGTGGACCGCGTAAAAGAGATGAGGATGGTGATGATGATGGTAATGTTGATGAAGACGATCACCGCGGCGATGATTCCCCTCCCGATGGCACTCCGGTGCCACCAAGAGAGAGGAGGAGAGGTTCTCCCCCTTGTGCTTCCACCTCCATGGCTTTCTCCCTCTGGTCCTTGGCCTTCATGGCAATGATGGCCCCTCCGAGATCCTCCTCCATGGCCTTCGGTGATGATCGCCCCCTCCGGCAGGGTGCCGGGGAGGGCCTAGATTGATTTCTCGTGGCTACAGAGGCTTGCGGTGGCAGAACTTCTGATCTAGGTTATTTCCCGAAGGTTTCTGTATTTATAGCAATTTTTGGCGTTGGTTTCACGTCAGGGGGGTCTTCAGGCTTTGCACGAGATAGAGGGGCGCGCCCCCCACTCTCGTGGGCAGCCCGGGACTCTTATGGCCCAACTCCGATGCTCTGTGGTCTTCTTTTGGTCCATAAAAATCGTCAAAAATTGGCACGTCAATTGGACTCCGTTTGGTATTCCTTTTCTGTAAAACTCAAAAACAAGGATAAACAGAAACTGGCACTGGGCTCTAGGTTAATAGGTTAGTCCCAAAAATCATATAAAATGGCATATAAATGCATATAAAACATCATAGATGGATAATATAATAGCATGAATACTTCATAAATTATAGATACGTTGGAGACGTATCAGTAATGTCATGGAACACTTCTACGATAGCAAAGGTATGACTATCTTGATTCTGTCATAAAATCGTCATGGATGTACATGCATGACAAAAAACGCGACCTACTGTGACAAACACGTATCATCACGAAAGTGTACTTTTTTTGTAGTGCATCTAGTCGCACCTAAGACGATATGTCGTCTCGTGCTTGTAATACTCCTCCATCATAGTGATTACACCTTCGCGCGTCCATGGATTTCTCCCGCAAGGGTTTCACGTAAAAATCCGTGTGATCTCGTTCCTCGTTTATCTCGTTTTATCTAACAAGTGATATACAGAGCCAAGTTTCAGATACAAGATTCAGCCAAGACAAGAGTTAGGGTTGGCGTCCTGTGCGTCGCCGCAGACACCTCAAGCGATCTAAGGGCAGATCGATTTCGGCTACGACAACCGTTGTGAAAGACGAAATTGACAGCTGATTGTTTCCACTGCACCCGCGCGTCCCCAAGTCAAGAAAGAGCGACCACTGAGGGAGTCCTGGATTAGGGGGTCCTCGGACAGCCGGACTATGTACTTGTGTCGGACTGTTGGACTATGAAGATACAAGATTGAAGACTTCGTCCCGTGTCCGGGTGGGACTCTCCTTTGCGTGGAAGGCAAGCTTGGCTATTCGGATATGTAGATTTCCTTCTCTGTAACCGACTCTGTGTAACCCTAGCCCCCTCCGATGTCTATATAAACCAGAGGGTTTAGTCCGTAGGACAAGAACAATCATAATCATAGGCTAGTTTCTAGGGTTTAGCCTCTACGATCTCGTGGTAGTTCGACTCTTGTAATACTCATATCATCAAGATCAATCAAGCAGGAAGTATGGTATTACCTCCATAGAGAGGGCCCGAACCTGGGAAACATTGTATCCCCCGCCTCCTGTTACCATTAGCTTAGACGCACAGTTCGGGACCCCCTACCCGAGATCCGCCGGTTTTGACACCGACATTGGTGCTTTTATTGAGAGTTCCACTGTGTCGTCACGGTAAGGCTTGATGGCTCCTTCAATCAACCACAACAATGTGATCCAGGGTAAGATTTTCCTCCCCGGACAGATTTTCGTATTCGGCGGCTTCGCACTGCAGTCCAACTCGCTTGGCCATCTAGAGCAGATCGATAGTTATGCCCCTGGTCATCAGGTCAGGTTTGGAAGCCTGAACTACACCGCTGACATCCGCGGAGACTTGATCTTCGACGGAGTCGAGCCCATGACAGGTACGCCGAACAGTCACGATGACCATGACTTAGATCCGCCATCGGATGGTGTTCGGGAGGTCACACCTACAGCTGCCCCAGCCCTAGATCCGGAGCAGATTGTGCCCTCTGAGGACGGGTGGGTAGACCCCAACACGGAGGCCGCACACTCATCGGCGATAGAGCCAAACATAGACTTCACCTCCAATGAGGTCTATGTCATCGGACCCTGATACGTCTCCAACGTATCTACTTTTCCAACTACTTTTGCCCTTGTTTTGGACTCTAACATGCATGATTTGAATGAAACTAACCCGAACTAACGTTGTTTTCAACAGAACTGCCATGGTGTTGTTTATTATGCAGAAAACAAAATTTCTTGGAATGACCTGAAAATCCACGGAGATAACTTTTGGAAAATATAAAAAATATTGGCGAAAGAATCAAGGCCAGGGGGCCCACACCCTGTCCACAAGGGTGGGGGGCGCGCCCTCCCCCCTGGGCGCGCCCCCTGTCGGAGTAATTGGCGACGGGTACCCCGAAGACGGCAAGACAATTATTTAAGACATCGGGGCTAGCAAAGACCCTCAGTCCGACTGCCCGGCCGCTCCTGCCGGCTCCCCGTCCGACTGCTCTGCCCGGCCGCTCCTGCCGGCTCCCCGTCCGACTGCTCTGCCCGGCCGGCTGCCGGCTGCCAACTGCGCCGACCAGCCGGCTGCCAACTGCACCAACCAACCGGCTGCCGACTGCAGCCCGAGCCGACGCCGATAAGACACCGACGAGACGGCCGTACCCAAGCACTATTCACGTGTCACCCCAGCCATCATGTACAGTGACACTTGTCCCTGGGCACTATTTATGAAGTGACCCAGGGGACAAGTGTGACATCCCACCATGCCACTAGCTAGCTAGCTACCATACCTACATAGCTTACTTCCTAAGCTACCCCCACACTATATAAGCTAGCCATCCATCCATCCACTCCCCATTCTCACACTCACTTACGCTTGAGCACACACATGCTCACGGCCATGAGCATGGCCGGCCTCCAGCATGCCACATATGAGGCATTTACAAAGCCAGATGCCTATGGCACTGAGCTTAGATATAGCTCTCGGAGCAACTCTGTACCAGATATACCAGATACACTCAGACATGCAGCAGTAGGAGTATTATCTCCCCGGAGAGCTCCGAAGCTGGGTAAACCCCCGTGTGCTACTCGTATACCCGCTCCCGGGCCTATCAGCAGCAGTCTTGCCCTCACACGAAGCCACCTTGTGGCATATGTCATCTTGCACCCCCCCCCCCCCCCCCCCCCCGTGAGAATACCATGACATTTGGCGCCCACCGTGGGACGGTACTATGCTACCACGCTGCTGCTGGTTTCGCAGTCCGGGCGGGACCATTTTTCATCATCGTCATCGCGGCCTCGCGCCGTCCCTCCGGTAGCGCTCGGGGGCTCGACATCAACCCGCCCCCGGAGAAACCACGCGGACGGCGCATCCTCATCATCGACGTCGCCCTCTTCTTCACCATCGCGACGTTGCCACCGTCCCTCGCGCCCCCGTGTCGCGCCTTGCTCCGGCCCGGTTGTCCGCGCATCCTCACGGCCGTTTCGGCCGTGCGGCTATGGCGCCCCGTCGCCCGCGTCTGCTCGGGGCGGCCGGTGCTTCGCCCGCGTCCGCACGGGGCGCCCCGTCGCTCCGCTCGTGTCCGGGCACAGCCATACCTTGATGCATGAATCTCACGCATGCCCGCTTCGCGCCGACACTCCCACGACTTTTCTCCCGCCCCATGCTTCGCTATAGCCACAGCTGCTGCCATGCAGCCCTTCGCTGTAGCGACAGTAGCTGCCACGCCTCGTTGTCGCTCCCTGTGCATACAACTGCCCGTGCCTGGCTAGCTAGCTAGCTAGCAAGGCTCGATGGATTCGTGCATGGTATGCTAGCTTAGTTAGCTAGTCCAGTTCATGTGCGCGCATGGCCGCGCCGTCTGGTCGTGTAGGTCCCGCTCTGCCTCGCGTGTGCGCCCACAGTCGGCCTCGCCGAGCTCACCTGCGTCCGCGCGCCTGAGCCGGCTGGCCGCTGCCGTGCTCAGATTCCTCCCCTCTTGCTGGCTCCCGGCCTGCCGGCTTCGCCCACCACCCGGCTGGCCTGGCCGGTTGCTGGCCCCGGGCCCGCCTGCTGGCCTCCCGCGCGCCGGTTTCCCCCGCGCCGGCTGCTCCTCCGCCCGTCGCCAGCTCCCCCGCACCCATGGTCGCCTGCTCCACTCCCTCTATGCCGGCTACGGTGCCCCGATGCCTCCCCATGCCGGCTCAGCCGCGCGTGGCCGCCTCCCGCGCCGCCCCGCCGGGTGCTACCGTCGCCACCTGCTCCACAGCCGGCCGCCGGGTCACGGCTCCCTCACCCCCGCCTGCTCGTCTCGGCTCCGGCCTCCCGCGTTGTCCAGCCGTTCATCCCTCGCCGGTTGCCGCCCGCCGACTCCCACTGTCCGACTGCTTGTGAAGGAGAGAGATGGGGCCGGCTGGAGAAAAGTCAGAGCTGACTGCTACAAAGAAGAAAGAGAAAAGAAAGAAAGTGTGAAGTGAGAAGTGCATGCATGCAGCATGTGCATGCATGTAGCACGTGCATATCCAATTGGTGCACTGTGTACATGCATGCCGACTGCAGTATATATGTGCACGTCTGGCCGGCTGCCCAGCTCCCGCCAGCTCCCCTGTCTTGCTCCGGGTCGCCGCGTACTGGTGCGCAACAGCCAATTGCGCTCCGCCTCCAACTATTGTGTCGTGTGCCAAAAAAAGGGAAAGAAGAGGCCGATTGCTGGCTATCCGGCCGAAAAAGTCAAAGGTCGGATGCTAGAGGCCGGCTGAAGTGTGTCCGACTACCCATAGCCGGCTAGCGAAAAAAATGATATTGCGCGTCCGGCTGCTCGCAGCTAGCAGAAAAGAAAGAGAAGGAAAAAGATTGTTGCCGGGTGAAGAAAAGTCAGGCCGGATGCCCACTCGACTGCTCGTGCAGAAGAAGCGTCCAGCTGTCGACAGCCGGCAGAAGAAAGAAGACAAAGTAGTTGCCGGAAGATCCGGCCCGACTGCTCAACAGTCGGCCCGAATCTCGGGGGGCTACACCCTGCGGGTGCGCTGACGCGCCCCCACGGAGAAGAAGACAAAGTGGTCGCCGGGAGATCCGGCCCGACTGCTCAGCAGTCGGCCCGAATCTCGGGGGCTACACCCAGTGGGTGCGCTGGCGCGCCCCCACGGAAGATTGCAAGAAGCAAAAACAAGAAGAAGAGGGCGCTGCCAGCAGCCAGCAGAAAGAAAAAAAGAAGAAAAGGGGCGTTGCAAGACGCCTCGCCGCCTGGCCGGCCGGGACCCCCCTCCGAGCACACGGGGGCTCGAAGGCTACACCCAGCGGCTGCGCCGACGCACTCCGCGAGCGCCGAGTCGCGCCGGCTGTCTTCGATGACCGCGACAACACGAAAATCAATGTGAGCTCCTTACCCGCATATTTTTTCATCGCGAGAGCACGGATAACCTCGAGCGATGCTCGGGGGCTATCTTCGCATTTTATTATAGTTGCATCACTGTTCACCCCGGCATCAGCCAGAGTTGGCCTGAGAGCTGGCCGCTTGGCCTGAGACGTTAGTTCCCGCAGACAGCTTAGTAGCGTGTGCGGTACCAAAGGCCTACTCTTAGTCATAGACCGCGGAGCGGCTGTCCGGTTAGCAAGAGTAAACGCTGGAGGCCACACACGTGAAAAACGTCCAGGAAGAAAAAACGGTTCGGACGACCCGGCCGTTTCCTTTATGAGTATCTGCTCGGTTAAATCTGCTCCTAGACTCTGAGTACCGTACACTCCGCATCACGGCCCACTCTCAGCCACAGACCGCAGAGCGGCTGTCCGTCGAGCGAGAGCACAAGCCAAAAAGCGGAGGGAACACAAAAAAGATTAAGGGGGCTCGGACAAAACCGAGTCGGCACCCTCCGCATAAAACTTGCAATGCTAAAAGCAATCATTTGATATATCTATGTGGACTAACTTTGTCTTTTGCATGATCATTTCCATGAACACCCACCAAAAAACCTCCGCCCAACTTTGCCAAGTTGCCCGGAGGCTTGGGGGCTACTGTCGGAGTAATTGGCGACGGGTACCCCGAAGACGGCAAGACAATTATTCAAGATATCGAGGCTAGCAAAGCCCCTCAGTCCGACTGCCCGGCCGCTCCTGCCGGCTCCCCGTCCGACTGCTCTACCCGGCCGCTCTTGCCGGCTCCCCGTCCGACTGCTCTGCCCGGCCAGCTGCCGGCTGCCAACTGTGCCGACCAGCCGGCTGCTGACTGCGCCAACCAGCCGGTTGCCGACTGCAGCTCGACCCGACGCTGACAAGACACCGACGAGATGGCCGTACCCGAGCACTATTCACATGTCACCCCAACCATCATGTACAGTGACACTTGTCCCTGGGAACTATTTATGAAGTGACCCAGGGGACAAGTATGACATCCCACCATGCCACTAGCTAGCTAGCTACCATACCTACATAGCTTACTTCCTAAGCTACCCCCACACTATATAAGCTAGCCATCCATCCATCCACTCCCCCATTCTCACACTCACTCACGCTTGAGCACACACATGCTCACGGCCATGAGCATGGCCAGCCTCTAGCATGCCACATATGAGGCATATACAAAGCCAGATGCCTATGGCACTGAGCTTAGATACAGCTCTAGGAGCAACTCCGTACCATATATATTAGATACACTCAGACATGCATCAGTAGGAGTATTATCTCTCCGGAGAGCTCCGAAGCTGGGTAAACCCCCGCGTGCTACTCGCATACCCGCTCCCGGGCCTATCAGCAGCAGTCTTGCCCTCACACAAAGCCACCTTGTGGCATATGTCGTCTTGCACCCCCCCATGAGAATACCACGACACCCCCTGTCTCGTAGGCACCCTGATGCTACACCGACCTCAACTCCAACTCCATATATTCCGTTTCACGGAGAAAAAAATCAGAGAGAAAGTTTCATCACGTTTTACGATACGGAGCCACCGCCAAGCCCTAATCTCTCTCGGGAGGGTTGATCTGGAGTCCGTTCGGGGTCCGGAGAGGGGGATTCGTCGCCGCGTCATCATCAACCATCCTCCATCACCAATTTCATGATGCTCACCGCTGTGCGTGAGTAATTGCATCGTAGGCTTGCTGGGAGGTGATGGGTCGGATGAGATTTACCATGTAATCAAGTTAGTTTTGTTAGGGTTTGATCCCTAGTATCCACTATGTTCTGAGATTGATGTTGCTATGACTTTGCTATGCTTAATGCTTGTCACTAGGGCCCGAGTGCCATGATTTCAGATCTGAACCTATTATGTTTTCATGAATATATGTGTGTTCTTGATCCTATCTTGCTAGTCTATAGTCACCTATTATGTGTTATGATCCGACAACCCCGAAGTGACAATAATCGGGATACTTCTCGGTGATGACCGTAGTTTGAGGAGTTCATGTATTCACTATGTGCTAATGCTTTGCTCCGGTTCTCTATTAAAAGGAGGTCTTAATATCCCTTAGTTTCCACTAGGACCTCGCTGTCATAGGAGGGTAGGACAAAAGATGTTATGCAAGTTCTTTTCCATAAGCGCGTATGACTATATTCGGAATACATGCCTACATTACATTGATGAACTAGAGCTAGTTTTGTTTCACCCTATGTTATAGCTATTACATGAGGAATCACATCCGACATAATTATCCACCACTGATCCAATGCCTACGAGCTTTTCACATACTGTGCTTCGCTTATTTACTTTTCCGTTGTTACTGTTACAATCACTACAAAACTACTATCTTTACTTTTGTCGTTGTTACCATTACTATCATACTACTTTGCTACTAAATACTTTGCTGCAGATACTAAGTTATCCAGGTGTGGTTGAATTGACAACTCAACTGCTAATACTTGAGAATATTCTTTTGCTCCCCTTGTGTCGAATCAATAAATTTGGGTTGAATACTCTACCCTCGAAAGCTGTTGCGATCCCCTACACTTGTGGGTTATCAAGACTAATTTCTGGCGTTGTTGCCGGGGAGCATAGCTCTATTCTTTGAGTCACTTGTGATTTATATCTGCTGATCACTATGAGGAACTTGAAAGATGAAAGAACTAAGATTTTTCCCTCAACTACGAGGGGAGGTAAGGAACTTCCATCTAGCTCTGCACTAGATTCTCCTTCTGTTTTGAATAAGCTTGCGACACCTAAACCTGCTACTGCTATTTTTACCTTTGCCACTGTTACCGTTACTTCCATACTACTTTGCTACTAAATACTTTGCTGCAGATACTAAGTTATCCAGGTGTGGTTGAATTGACAACTCAACTGCTAATACTCAAGAATATTCTTTGGCTCCCCTTGTGTCGAATCAATAAATTTGGGTTGAATACTCTACCCTCGAAAGTTGTTGCGATCCCCTACGCTTGTGGGTTATCAGACCCTCGGACTCGTCTCCGGCAATAGGCTCCGAACCGTGCGCATCCGTGCCTATCGAACATGATTGGGCACCGATCATGGAGTTTACCTCCGCGGATATCTTTTAGCACTCGCCCTTGGGCGACATGCTAAATTCATTAAAATCCCTCTCCCTGTCAGGAGACTCTTGGCCGAACTATGTCTGGCTTGAGTGGGAAGAGGATGATGAAGAAATTCGTTCCCCACTCACCACCCACTTAATAGCCATTGTCGACGACTTAACCGACATGCTTGATTTCGACTCCGAAGATATCGACGGTACTAATGACGATGCCGAAGAAGAACAGGAACCACCGCCCACAGGGCGCTGGACAGCCACCTCATCATATGATATATACATGGTGGACACACCCAAAGAAAATAATGGCGAGGAACAGAAGGATGCAATGGAGGATAATCCTCTTGAGAAGCAACCTAAGTGCCGACGACGACACCGCTCTAAATCCTGCCACAGCAAAAACAGCGATAGCGGCACAAGAAAGAATAATACCCCAATCGACTCCAAAGGTAACAACGACCCCAAGGACCCAGCGATGGATCAGGATGAGCCAGGGGACGACGAACATAGTCCGGGGCCGCTCTCCGATCATGGCGATGGCGAAGATAAAACTCACAAACCTGTCTCCGGATAGGAGAACAGTCCGGACGACGATGTACTCATCATCCCAGAAAATCATTTGGAACAAGAAAACCTCCACAAAAGGCTTATCGCCACCGCGAGGAGCTTGAAGAAGTAGAAGAAAAGGCTTAAGGCCGCGCAGGATACGCTCAACCGCAGATGGAACAAAGTGCTTGACACTGACGAAAAATACGGTGGCGATCGCCACACCAAGAGCTACCCAAAGCGCAAACTGCTGCCCAAATTCGATGATGAGGCTATAGAGCCCATCCCGCCAAAAAACAATATGGCCGATCTGCCGGACCAACCACCCCGTGCCTGAGACAGAGCGGCTCACGACGCTGCACAAAAGTCAGCACATGATCGGCGTGAGCACCTGGACAAAAAAGCCGGTATGGCAGGTCCATATATGGATCTAGGAAGCGTGCTCCTACGCAGGATCAGGGCCACCAAAACAACCACACTGGTCGAATACCAGCTCAGAATCAATACCGAACACTACATCCGTCGGAAGCATGCCACGACACATCAAGATACAGGGGTGCCGCGCACCCCCTGTGCTTCACCGACGAGGTACTAGATCATGAATTTCCAGAGGGGTTTAAACCCGTGAACATTGAGGCATACGATGGAACAACAGACCCTGTAGTCTGGATTGAGGACTTCATTCTTCATATCCACATGGATCATGAAGACGATCTCCATGCCATCAAATACCTACCGCTCAAGTTGAAAGGACCAGCTCGGCACTGGTTGAAACGCCTCCCCAAAAATTCAATTGGAAGTTGGGAGGAGCTTGAGGACGCTTTCAGGGCCAATTTTCAAGGGACCTATGTCCGACCTCCAGACGCAGACTATTTAAGTCATATAATCCAACAACCCGGAGAGTCAGCTCGCAAGCTTTGGAACATATTTCTCACCAAGAAGAACCAAATCATTGATTGCCCGGATGCTGAAGCCTTAGTGGCTTTCAAACATAGTGTCCGGGATGAATGGCTCGCCAGACACCTCGGCCAGGAAAAACCGAGGACAATGGCAGCCCTCACAAGCCTCATGACCCACTTTTGCGTGGGCGAGGATAGTTGGCTGGCCTGCAGTGGTACCAGCGACCCAGGCACATCCAAAGTCAGGGACGGCAATTGAAAGCCACGACGCAATAAAAACAATCGTCGATAATGAAGACAGCCAAGACAACATGGCGTTAAACGTCGGATTCAGGGGCTCTCGACCCGGTCAACGGAAAAAGCCATTTAATGGCAGTAGAGATGGATCGTCAAGCCTAAAAAAAATCCTAGACAGATCATGTCTGATTCATGGAACCCCCGAGAAACCTGCGAATCACACCAACAAAGAATGCCGGGTCTTCAAGCAGGCCGGCAAGCTAAACGCCGAACACAAGGGGAGGGAGCCGCCAAGTGAAGACGAGGATGAACCTCGCCAGCCGAACAATGGGGGATAGAAATTTTTTCCACCAAAGTTCAAAACAGTGAACATGATCTACGTCACCCACATACCAAAGAGGAAGCGCAAATGCGCACTCCGAGACATATACGCTGTAGAGCCCGTTGCCCCCAAATTCAACCCATGGTCGGCCTGCCCGATCACCTTTGATCGTAGGGACCATCTGACTAGTATCCGACATGGCGGTTCGGCTGCCTTGGTGCTCGACCCAATAATCGACGGATACCATCTCACCCGAGTCCTCATGGACGGCGGCAGTAGTCCTAATCTGATATATCAGGACACTGTCCGCAAAATGGGGATATAGACACGAGAAGAATTAGCCAAAGCAGTACTACCTTTAAAGGAGTAATACCAGGCGTAGAGGCCCGCTGCACGGGCTCTCCAACATTGGAGGTTGTATTCGGTTCTCCCGATAACTTTCAAAGCGAAGAACTAATCTTCGACATCGCTTCATTCCGAAGCAGCTATCACGCACTACTCGGAAGAATGGCTTTCGCTCGTTTCAATGCAGTGGCCCATTACGCCTATCTTAAACTTAAGATGCCCGGTCCATGTGGCGTCACCACAATCAACGGAAATACAGAGCGTTCCTTGCGTGCGGAAGAATATGTGGCGGCTCTAGCAGACGAACCACTGAACGGCCTCTCCAACCCGAATAAATGATCGGTCATCAAGACCACGGACACGGTTGGGCATGTCCAGCGCACCATTACTTGTAGCATCCTAGATAAACCTGAGCTTGGGTCGACAGATATGCCCCCATATGTGGTGCTAGGGGCTGCCTGCATGTAAATGGGTCCATAGTTCGGCTCGACCCTATTAATACAATAATAGATTGAATTCTCATGGTTCATTAAGAATAACCAACTTTTCGCATGATCACACCAGATTCTTTCACCTGGGTTTTTCCTTTTTACAGATGATCATCGTGCTACACCCTTCCAGGATACGACACAATAGAGATAAAGGCGCAGACGTGCAATAGGGCCCCGTTCAAAGGTTTATTTTTAGATTAAGACCCTGTGTAAACCTTTTTTATTGTCTCTTGTTGCTTCACACCCTCCGGACACTTAAAACAACCGAGAGGGATACTGGCGTTATTGGCATTTCTTCATGATGCACGTACCTGGATATTCAGGGCTCATTATCGAGGGTGGTACTCAGCCCAGTATATGTTGTAAAGTCCGAATACCTTCGGGAGTGTTCGGCGTCGCGAGTTTGGCCTTATATGGATCAGCTCTGAATCATGTCTTTGGTCAATAGTTGGGTTTGCCTGGCTCCTGTGTTTTGCTACCTTATGTTCCGCTCTATCGGCTAAGGTGGCACCGGGAGAACTACCGTGATTGTGCCCTGGTTCATCTGGATGAGCACCTCAGTAGAGAAAGTCGAAAACTGACTGTCATGATAAAGCGAGAGACTGGTCAACCACTCGATGACTCAGCGGAATCTTCGTGATTCCTCCGCATTAACGAAGGACCGGTTTCCTGGTCATGTATGTACATGCACCATATTCGGATGAACACGAATGTACTAGGGGCTATATAGTAGCCCCACCATCAAACTCATATGGCTAAGTGAAAGTGTTAAAGCTATATAGTCCGATTGCCTTGTTTGCCGCGCTATCACCTCCTTAACTGACCAAGACGTTGGATCAAGTGTGATTATGCGATTTATCGAACACCCCTGCATTATATGCGTGGGGGCTGAAGCCGACGACTGCAAACTTTCAGGTTATATACATACATACATAAACAGTCGTAGTGGAGCCACAACAATACTTTATAGGCAAAAGTATAAATATAGCCTTTCTAATCAAAATAGCATTGTTTTTACAATCAAGGTACATGTCGCTGAAACATGGTATTATTCGAGCACTGAGCCTCTATTGAACGGGCACCTTCTAGGACTTCTTCAAAATAGTGCTCGGGCGAGTACTGGCCCCCAGGGGGACCCCTGTTCGCAACTTCAGTGGACTCCATCTTCGCCCAATATGTCTTGACACGGGCAAGAGCCATCCGCGCACCCTCTATGCACGCTGACCTCTTGACAGCATCGATATGCGGCACAGCACGAAGAAATCGTTGCACCAAACCAAAATAACTGCCTGGGCTTGGTTCCTTCGGCCACAGATGATCAACGACGGCCTTCATGGCAAGTCCGGACAACCTATGGAGCTCGGCCCACTCGGCCATTTGCTCATTCAACAGCAGCGGATGCTTTGGAGCACTAAACTGCGACCAGAACAATCTCTCCACCTCATGATCTTTCCGATCCTTGAAATACTCCGTCGCATCAGCAGCACTCTTTGCTAAATCCAAGTATGTGCCCACAGAGCTCCACAATTGATCAAGAGGGGCATACTGCGGGTCGCCGAACTTTGTACGCAATAAAAAGGGCTTCCCAGCCGCGATATCACCAGCTTGCTGAAGCTCCTCCCGCGCCGCTCTGATTTCAGAGCGAGTTTCCTTTGCTGCTTGAAAGGCCTTCTCCAGGTCAGCTGTTTTTGCTTGGTTTCCCCTTTTGAGAAGCTCATATCGGCTGGCGGCATTTTTTAGCTAAATAGCCATGCTCGCTATTTTATCCTCACTTTGGCGATGTGCAGCCTGTTCGGCTTTTAATTCTTCGGTCGCCTTCAGGGCGGCCGCATCACTTCTCCTGGCTTGTTCCTTGGCTTGGGCAAGTTCTACCCGAAGGGTCTCCACGGCAGCAGCTCCATCTGTAGTCAAAGCATACTATAAATACTGGCATCATGCTCTTCTTAAAATTTGCTGACTGCCCGAATATACATACTGTCGGATTTCGGGTTCCGGCAGACCCTTGAGGTTCGAACTCTGGGGTGCGCACGAAGATCTTTCCCCTACCAACTCGCGTTTTGAAGCCTCGCAAAGAATCTAGGCTAGGAAGGAGAACACACAAGGGACACGAGGTTTATACTGGTTCAGGCCACCATTGTGGTGTAATACCCTACTCCAGTGTGTGGTGTGGTGGATTGCCTCAGGGGCTGATGATGAACAATACAAGGGGAGAACAACCTCGCGAGGGATTGTTCTTGAGCTGGTGCGATGAGCTGCTTGGGCGAGTTCAGTCGCCTCTCTCTAGTCTACGCGCAATCTGGATCCCCCCTTTCTCTGTGGTGGCTAGTCCTATTTATAGAGGGAGGCCCTGGGCCTCTTCCCAAATAATGAGCGGGAAGGACACCAATAATTGGCCATTTCGAAGGCGAACATCTAGTACACTTATCCTGACTAAAGTTGGTCTTCGACTGCCAAAGACTCTGGCGGTGACGCCGCCCTGGGCTCCACAATGACTTCCAACCTGCCGTTCTGCTGGTCTTGGTCTTGTTGCACCAAAACAGTAACCTTTGCCTGATGCCTTGGCCTGTGCTTGCCCCCTTTGCACCAAAGGGGAAACAAGGATGCTGCGCAGGCCAGCGCCCGCTTGGTCTCGCTCGTCATGGCTTGCGTCACGGGCTCCTCGCGAGGTGCCCTGCCTTGATCTCTCTGCCTCCTCGCGAGCCTGCCTGATGAGGCTGCTCCTGAGGAAGCTTCCTATCATCCGCCCCGCGAGGCTTGGCCCCTCGCGAGGGTCTTGAGCTTGAGCTGATGAAGCTGGGCTACACTGGGCTTTCACTTGAGCCACGCCGCAGGCCGTAGGCAGGCAAGTCAGGGGACCCTTGTTCCCAGAACGCCGACAGTAGCCCCCGGGCCCAAGGCATGCTCGGACTTGGCTTAGCAGAGAAGCGAACGGGCAAGTGTGAAGCGCCACGGGCCCCAATAGCCTGCGGCCTTGGACGCCGCGTGGCGATTGATTGGACGTGGGCGTCTCCGCTTCCCCAAGACGCGTTGGCAACCGCGCGACATGACAAGTCCCTGCATGCAAAAATAGGTCATGATTACCTGCGATCGTGGAGGCCGGCGGTTGGCCTTCTCCGGCTATAAGTACGGAACGGCGTGAGCCCTTTTAGTCCATTCCTTCCTGATACTCCTTTCTCTCCATCCCAGCTACTCGCCATCCCCATGGCGCCGCTGAAGAGGTTATCGGCCGTGGAGAAGGGAAAGGCTCGTCGGGAAGGGCCTGACTCTCCTCCGACCAAGCGCGGTCGGGGCCGCCCTCGCAAGCACCTTGCGGCCCCCGTAGTGGCTTCCCGCGGTCGTGGTGGCGGTTCCCTGCGCGGCGATGAGTGCCCGATTGCCGATGGGAGGCACGTCGTGGTTGCGCGACCCCCTAGGCTGCGCTTCCACTCGGCGGAGGTACTGCCGGAGTTTGTCGTGTGGTCAGCGGACACGACCGGCACTTGGCTCCAGCTTCCCTGCTTCTTTGTAGGTGAACTTCCGGCCGGCGCTCCGGGCGGCCTCTGGCTTCAGGCGGACGGTTGCTGCACCAGGGCCTCCTGGGCTTCGCTGGATGTCTCCGTCACCGGGAATGCAGCCCTGACCCGCGGCTAGCAAACGTTTGCCCACGCGCGTGGCCTGAGCTAGCGGTGCACCCTGCACTTCAAGTTCGATGGCGATGCCACCCTCTATGTGAGGGTGTTCGGGGAAGATGGTCGTCGTGTTGGGTGCTGCCCCGAAGACGATGACCACGGTCGTGTACCCAGCCCCGGCGTTGATCAGATGAAGATGGCGGCAGGCGCGTGGTCAACGGCGCTTGGGGCTCGCCAAGCTTCGGCGACTCTCCTTCAGACAGCAGCTCCTCCAGCGGTGGCCGCGACCAGCCCCCGCACCATCGCGCCTGCCTGGGGGAAGGCAGCGGGTCAGTCCGCCGTCGCGCCTCAGTGAAGCGCGAGGAGGAATCTAACTGAGGTCCGGAGGTAGTACGAGCCCTCGCCGCGAGTTGGTGCCGAGCAAGTCGTGCCCATTTTGTTTTTCTTCCTTCCCTGTGCAAAAAGAAAGTAGTATAGGGCCCCGCTGGGGCGTGTTGAACTGCTATTGTTAATTATCATGTTGTTTCCGCTATTTCTGTGTTGTGTTCCCATGCCGCATGCCCGTGTGCGGGAATTACTTAGCTCGGGGAGGCTTGCCACGGTCCTCGCCTCCTAAGGCCGAGGCCTCGCTGTGCGCTTCATGTCCTGCAAGGATTAGTCAGGAGGGGTAGCTTCCGGTCCCGTTGTGGGGGGCGACCGACCCAGGTCCTGTGCTTGTGTCGCGACGCCCGTGGGGCACGGACTGGGAGGGGTGCTCCTGTAGCGGACTCGGATAGGAAAGCTTCAAATGACCGGGGCCGAAAACACTCGCGAGGGTGCCTGCGCAACTCCCTCGTGAGACTTGCGCTAGAGAAAACGAGGCAAGTGAGTGAAAAAGACAAAGAGTCACAAGCTAGGGACGGCAACAGCTCCAATAAAACTTCAAATAGGAACGAACAAGCCAACTACAGAAAGCAAATGAAAAAGCCGCGTCTGACACCTAATCTAGTCTTCGACGTCTTCTCACCAGCGCGGAGCTAAGTGCTGCCACTGGGCGTGGGCGGGAGCCCCCGAGGCCCTCGGGCAGCACTCCGGAGACTCCGGGGTGTGTACAGCCCCGCTTATTATTATGTGAGAGTGTCACGGGCGGCGAGCTTCACAGGCATTGGCCTTCTTCACAGGCACCGGGCCTTTTTCCAAAAAGCGGCAGCTTCACAGGCGTTGGCCTTCTTCATAGGCACCAGGCCTTTTCCAAAAAGCGGCGGCTTCACAGGCGTTGGCCTTCTTTGCAGGCATCGGGCCTTTTCCAAAAAGCGGTAGCTTCATAGGCGTTGGCCTTCTTCACAGGCACCGGGCCTTGCTCAGGGGTAGAACCTTCGGATATGTTGAATGTTCCACGCGTTCTGGAGGGGTACCCCCTCCTGGGTCTCCAAGCGCGCGGAGCCGGGCCTGGAAACATGAACAACCTTGAATGGGCCCTCTCACATGGGAGAGAGCTTGTGCAACCCCTCCTTGGAGAGGACCCGTCTGAGCATGAGGTCCCCTACCTCAAGAGTTCTGGGGCGGATGTTGCGGCAGTGGTATCGTCGCAGCGCCTGTTGATACCTTGCCGCCCGTAGCGCGGCCTCTCGACGGCATTCCTCCCCCAGCACGAGATCCGTCCCCCGCATGGCGTCCTGCTGCGTCTCGTCGAACGCCAGGACCCATGTGGAATGATGCCTGACCTCGTGAGGGAGGATGCCCTCAGCTCCGTAGACGAGGAAGAACGGGGTTTCGCCAGTCGACTTGGTCGCGGTCGTGCAGAGGGACCACAACACAGACTGGAGCTCGTCATACCAGCCCCTGCCGTAGGCCTCCAGCTTCTTCTTGAAGGTCCGGGTTTTGAGGCCCCTCAGGACTTCCGCGTTGGCTCGCTCAGCCTGGTCGTTGCTTTGGGGGTGTGCTACCGAAGCGTAGCATATCTGCGTTCCAAGGTTAGCACAATATGTTTTGAAGAGATTGCTGGTGAATTGCGAACCGTTGTCGGTGATGATGTGGTTGGGCACCCCGAATCAGCTCACGAGGCCCCTGATGAACTTGACTACGGAGCCTGCTGGAATGGTGTGGACAGTTTCCACCTCAGCCCACTTGGTGAACTTGTCCACAGCAACATAGAGGTAACGATAGCCTCCTGGCGCCCGAGGGAACGGGCCCAGGATGTCCAGCCCCCAAACCGTGAACGACCATGAGAGGGGTATGGTCTACAGGCCCTGAGCTGGCTAGTGGATCTGCTTGGCATGGAATTGGCAGGCTTCACAAGCCTTCACCAGCTCGACGACGTCGTTGAGTGTTGTGGGCCAGTAGAACCCGCTACGGAACACCTTCCCAACGAGGGTTCGTGATGATGAGTGGTGCCCACAGTCTCCTCCGTGTATGTCTGCCAACAGCTCCCTTCCTTGCTCCCTGGAAATGCAACGTAAGGACACGTCATTTGGTCGCTTCCGGTAGAGCTCTCTGTCCTTGATGCAGTAGGTCGTGGCCTGCCGCACCACACGCTCCGCGTCCTCCTCCTTCTCCGGAAGGGTCCCTTGCATCAAGTAGTCCTTGAACTCTGCGGTCCAGCATCCTTCCTGAGGCTCCAGTGCCAGGAGCAAGCGTGCCCCTGAGGCCGAGCCACAGGTTGGGGCTCCCGAGGTGGGCGGCTGAGGGAGCTCCTCCCTAGGTTGTGCCGTGCTAGATAGCGATGGTGTCGCCGAAGGTTTGGAGAGCCGCTCCTGGAAGATGCCAGGCTCCTAAGGCAGCCGCCTGGATGCCCTCTTGGCAATGTCATCAGCCTCTTGGTTGGTGCCGCGGGGCACGTGCTGTAACTCCAACCCACAGAACTGTTTCTCCATCTGTGGACCTCCACGAGATACGCTTCCATGTGCTCGTCCTTCGGCTCGTATACTTTGCTGGAGAAGTTGACGAGGAGTTGTGAATCGCCCTTGATGGTGATTCGCTTTACCCCCAAGGCGACGACAGCCTTCAATCCCGCTATCAGGCCCTCATATTCTACTATGTTGTTGGAGACCTTCTCCTCATGCTGGAAGCAGAGCTGCACATCATAGTAAAGCTTGTCCTGAGTGGGGTATGTGAGCACTACGCCAGCCCCCGCGCCCTGCCGTGAGAATGCTCCATCGAAGTACATCATCCAGCCGTCCGGCGCTTCACTTCCCGGGGAAAGCGACTGGTCCTTGCCCGTTTTGAGCCCCGGTGCCTCTGTCCATTCCGCCATGAAATCTGCAAGCGCAGCTCCCTTAATGACCCTGGTCGTGCTGAATTCTAGTTGGAATGCTTACAGTTCGATGTTCCATTCGGCGACCCTCCCAGCTGAGTTGGGGCTCCTGAGTACCCTTTCCAGGGGGTAGGCTGAGACGACCTTGATGGGATGGCCTTGAAAGTAGTGCTGCAGCTTGTGCGAGGTCACTAATAGCGCGAGGAGGAGTTTTTGGGGCATGGGGTACCGCACCCTCGCGTCCCGCAGCATCGTGCTGACGAAGTATACCAGGTGCTCGACGAGGTTGAGGGTGCTGGCGCGGCCCGCGTCCTCTGGAGGTTGAGGTACCTCCTGAAATGACGTGGCCCCCAGCGCTTGGTCGCCTGAGGGGGCCTCCTCCGCTCCGGGTGCATTCTCCTGATGAGGCTGATCCTTTTCTGCCCAGTCGTGGTCTTCGCGAGGCCTTCCTGGCCTTGCTCTGCTTCGGCCGGGGCTGTGGCTGCGGCCGTGGTCCAGCACTCCTCTCTACTTGCCACCAGGGCTGCGCTGGCGGAATAGGGGGTGGCTGCAAGGTAGAGCACCAAGGGATCCCGATGGCGCGGAGCTACCATCACCGGAGGGCTAGTAAGGTACCTCTTGAGATCTTGGAATGCCTTGTCGGCCTCTTCAGTCCATTCGAAGGGGCCTTTCTTCTTCATCAGCTTGAAGAAGGGCAGTGCTCGCTCCCCCAGCTTGGAGATGAAACATCCTAACGCGGTCACACGCCCGGTGAGCTTCTGCATTTCTCTGAGGGTCTTCGGCGGGCTCATGTCTTTGACTGCCTTAACCTTCTCTGGGTTGGCCTCGATGCCCCTGTGGGACACGAGGAAGCCCAGGAGCTTACCCGAGGGGACTCCAAACACACACTTCTCCGGGTTGAGCCGTAGGTCCACTTCATTGAGGCTCGTGAAGGTTTCTTCCAAGTCCTGTATCAGGGTTTTTGCCTCCCGAGACTTCACCACAATGTCGTCGATGTAAGCTTCAGCGTTCCTCCCGAGCTGTCGGCCTAGGGCGATGTGCATCAGCCGCTGAAAGGTCGCGCCTGCATTGCGCAACCCAAATGGCATGCAGGTATAGCAGTACACTCCACACGGGGTCAGGAAGGCCGTTTTCTCCACGTCCTCCACCGCCATCTTGATCTGATGATAGCCCGAGAAGGCATCCAGGAAGCACAATAGGTCACATTCAGCGGTAGAGTCGATGATCTGGTCGATGCGAGGGAGAGGGAACGGATCCTGCGGGCAGGCTTTGTTGAGGTTGGTGAAGTCGACACACATGTGTTCCTTTCCTCCCTTTTTTGGCACGGCAACAGGGTTAGCCAGCCAATCAGGGTAGCGGACCTCGCAAATGACTCCCACTGCTTCTAACTTGCGGGTCTCTTGGACGATGAAGGCCTGCTTTTCAGTGGACTGCCGCCTTGCCTTCTGCTTCACGGGGCGCACGTTGGGGCACACATTGAGATATTGTTGAATTACATCCCTTGGGACCCCTGCCAGCTGATTAGGCTCCCATGTAAACACCTTCTTGTTCACGCGCAGGAACCTGACCAGGGCCCTCTCCTGCTCAGCCTCAAGGTTGGCGCCTATGGTGAAGGTAGCGCCAGTGGGTCCATCGTCGTCGCCTGGTACCTGCTTGGTCTCCGCCTTGTCTTGGCTGAATAGCTGCTTCTTTTTAGCTGGCGCATCCTCCTTGGGCTCGAGGAAACCTGTGCTGGCGGGTTGCGCCACCGCGGACGTCTTGAAAGCAAGCTTGAGTGCCTGCAATGCATCCCCGGTGTCTCCGAACACGGTAAGGACGTCGTTGCTCCCGGGCATCTTCATGAGGTTGTACGCCGGGTGAGTCGCAGCCATGAACCGGGCCAAGGCCGGGTAGCTGAGGATGGCGTTGTACGGGAGACCGATGGGGGCGATGTCGAAGTCGATCAGCTCCGTGCGGAAGTTGTCGTAGGTGCCAAAGGTCACCAGGAGGCGGATCTGTCCCAAGGAGCCGGTGGAACCGCCCCCGACGCCCGAGAAGGGCCTGCTGGGCTGAAGCCGCTCTCGCGGCATGTGGAGGAGGATGAAGGCTTCCATCGAGAGCACGTTGAGGACAGCACCACCGTCGATGAGGGTCCTGGTGACGGCCACTTGGCAGATGGTGGTGGTGCATAGCATCGGGAGCGCGCCCGAACAGCCTGGGTTGGAGGGGTGATCATCCGAGCTAAAGGTCAGATCAGCCTTGGGTGCCACCCAGCCCGGGGGGTTTCTCGGCGCTTGGAGGCGGTGCCGATTTGGCGGGTGAACGGCTTGATGTGGCGGCTCGAAGGTGGTGCCTGTGAGCTGCCCAGGAGAGCTGCGACGACCGGGGGCACTGGAGTGGCGTTGGCGGCAGGCGATGGGGAAAGACAGGGCGTCCGCCGATGGGCGCCGTCTGGGCGACGTGGGTGGCGAGAGCAGCCCGACGCTCGACGCGAGCCCGACGAGCGTCAGCCATGGATACGACAGAAAATCACACGCGACCAGCGGAAGAAAGATTCCGGCGCACCCCCTACCTGGCGCGCCAAATGTCGGATTTCGGGTTCCGGCAGACCCTTGAGGTTCGAACTCTAGGGTGCACACAAACATCTTTCCCCTACCAACTCACGTCTCGAAGCCTCGCAAAGAATCTAGGCTAGGAAGGAGAACACACAAGGGACACGAGGTTTATACTGGTTCAGGCCACCATTGTGGTGTAATACCCTACTCCAGTGTGTGGTGTGGTGGATTGCCTCAGGGGTTGATGATGAACAATACAAGGGGAGAACAGCCTCGCGAGGGACTGTTCTTGAGCTAGTGCGATGAACTGCTTAGGCGAGTTCAGTCGCCTCTCTCTAGTCTACGCGCAATCTGGATCCCCCCTTTCTCTGTGGTGGCTAGTCCTATTTATAGAGGGAGGCCCTGGGCCTCTTCCCAAATAATGAGCGGGAAGGGCGCCAACAATTGGCCATTTCGAAGGGGAACATCTAGTACACTTATCCTGACTAAAGTTGGTCTTCGACTGCCAAAGACTCTAGCGGTGACGCCGCCCTGGGCTCCATGATGACTTCCAACCTGCCGTTCTGCTGGTCTTGGTCTTGTCGCACCGAAACCGTAACCTTTGCCTGATGCCTTGGCCGTGCTTGCCCTCTTTGCACCAAAGGGTAAACAAGGATGCTGCGCAGGCCAACGCCCGCCTGGCGCCCGCCTGGTCTCGATCGTCATGGCTTGCATCACGGGCTCCTCGCGAGGTGTCCTACCTTGATCTCTCCGCCTCCTCGCGAGCCTGCCTGATGAGGCTGCTCCTGAGGAAGCTTCCTGTCGTCCGCCCCACGAGGCTTGGCCCCTCGCGAGGGTCTTGAGCTTGAGTTGATGAAGCTGGGCTACACTGGGCCTTTGCTTGAGCCACGCCGCAGGCCACAGGCAGGCAAGTCTGGGGACCCCCATTCCCAGAACGCCGACATATACCTTGTGCCTCGTCAAGCCGCTTGTTAACAAGCGTGATGTACGCATCCGCCACGTCAAGTTGCCGCCTCAACTCGGCAAATTCAGCAGTTCAGTCAGCCACCGGATCTGTAGCTGTCTGCGCACGAAAGCAGTGCTATCATTACCTGAGACTATGATCCTCTGCTCGCCGCGTTTGGACGGCAACCAGAATCTCAGGGGCTAATAACTATACAAAGCACACCTTGCATATGCGGTACAGTCAAAAATATACATATTACTTTGCGTACCTCAAAGCCTCTTAGCAGGCTCGTAAAAGCTTCATCCAACCCGCTCTTTGCGGATGAAATCCTCTCAACCACCATACCCATTAAGGTACGATGTGCCTCTGAGATAGCCGCTTGCTCCAGAAGACCCATCAATGTGTCTAGCTGCACGCCGGACAATCCCGGGCTTCTTCTGTTGGTTTCCTTAGGGGCCGAGAACTCCGGACTTTGGGCGGCCAAAGAGTTACCTTCTGGCCTTTGCGGATTAGGGGAAATCCTCCGCGACGACACCTCAGGGTCATCCGCCTCATGAGGTGGGGAAGCAGGAGGAGGCATTTCGCTCTCCATCATCTCCAGAAGAAGATCCCCCAAAGACAAACATTGTTGAGAAGGGCTATGAGCCGACTACAAAGCATACGTCACGGTTGTTATTCTCAGGGATAAAGCAGGGCATATTTACTAATGTGCCTTTGATTACTTATAGTTTGGTTGATGGCTGGCCCCCTTGTGGGCGCTGTGCGCTAAGGACGCCCTCCAGGGTAGGACCCCCTAGTGAGGGTTTCTTCCCTCATTTGGAAACCTCCATTTCCAAGTCTTCAGGGGCGGCCCTTTTCTTCCTGTGGGGAGAGGGGATTCTAGATTCACCTCCCTGGCCATCCTCCTCCGCGGAGGCATTAATTCCCCTGGTTTGGATGTTTAACACATGAAGCCCACTTTTGGCTTCCCTATTCCTCCCCTCGTCTTCTCCTAATGGCGCTTGATATGGTGCGCGAGCTAGCATCCTAGTTACAGGATCCGGCGAGCCTTCGGGAAGAGGGGCCGAACACCTGATCCTCTCCGCCTTTCTTATCCAGTTCTGGCAGAGGGTAGTTTTTCAGAATAATGTTGCAACAAATATAATGACAGCATGTTTGGTCGCGGAGTTACTTCCTTGGGTATCTAGACGGTTGCAGTTGAGACCCGCATCCTCGGTGGTGTCTGGACACTTTATTCGTGATCCGAAGAATAATCGATACATTCCTTCGGGCGTCATGCCGAAGAAGTGTTGAAGGGTTCGCGGTCCTTCCGGGTTGAACTCCCACATACGGAGAGATCGACGTTGGCATGGCAGGACCCGACGAACTAACATTACTTGAATTACTTTGATGAGACTGATATCCCTCTCAAGGAGATCTCGGATGCGGCTTTGCGATGTCAGCACGTCATTAACTGGCCCACAGTCCAGCCCTTTGTTGACCCATGATGCCAGTTGGGGTGGAGGAGCAGAGCGGAAGGCTGGGGCGGCTGCCCGCTGATACGTCTCCGTCGTATCTACTTTTCCAAACACTTTTGCCCTTGTTTTGGACTCTAACTTGTATGATTTGAATGGAACTAACCCGGACTGACGCTGTTTTCAGCAGAATTGCCATGGTGTTGTTTTATGTGCAGAAAACAAAAGTTCTCGGAATGACCTGAAACTCCACGGAATATCTTAGAATAAATAATAAAAAATCCTCGCCAAAGATGAAGGCCAGGGGGCCCACACCCTGTTCACGAGGGTGGGGGGCGCGCCCCTCCCCCCTGGGCGCGCCCCCCTACCTCGTGGGCCCCCTGGTGGCCCTCCTACGCCAACTCCAACTCCATATATTGGCTTTCGGGGAGAAAAAAATCAAAGAGAAAGTTTCATCACGTTTTACGATGCGGAGCCGCCGCCAAGCCCTAATCTCTCTCGGGAGGGCTGATCCGGAGTCCGGTTGGGGCTCCGGAGAGGGGGATTCGTCGCCGTCGTCATCATCAACCATCCTCCCTCACCAATTTCATGATGCTTACCGCCGTGCGTGAGTAATTGCATCGTAGGCTTGCTGGACGGTGATGGGTTGGATGAGATTTATCATGTAATCAAGTTAGTTTTGTTAGGGTTTGATCCCTAGTATCCATTATGTTCTAAGATTGATGTTGCTATGACTTTGCTATGCTTAATGCTTGTCACTAGGGCCCGAGTGCCATGATTTCAGATCTGAACCTATTATGTTTTCATGAATATATGTGTGTTCTAGATCCTATCTTGCAAGTCTATAGTCACCTACTATGTGTTATGATCCGGCAACCCCGAAGTGACAATAATCGGGACCACTCCCGGTGATGACCATAGTTTGAGGAGTTCATGTATTCACTATGTGCTAATGCTTTGTTCCGGTTCTCTATTAAAAGGAGGCCTTAATATCCCTTAGTTTCCAATAGGACCCCGCTGCCACGGGAGGGTAGGACAAAAGATGTCATGCAAGTTCTTTTCAATAAGCACGTATGTCTATTTACGGAATACATGCCTACATTACATTGATGAACTGGAGCTAGTTCTGTGTCACCCTATGTTATGACTGTTACATGATGAACCACATCCGGCATAATTATCCATCGCTAATCCGGTGCTTACGAGTTTTCCATATACTGGTTCCGCTTATTTACTTTTCCGTTGCTACTGCTACAATCACTACAAAATACCAAAAACATTACTTTTGTTGTCTTTACTTTTGTTACCGTTACCACCACTATCATATTTCTTTGCTACTAAACACCTTGCTGCAGATATTAAGTTTCCAGGTGTGGTTGAATTGACAACTCAGCTGCTAATACTTGAGAATATTCTTTGGCTCCCCTTGTGTCGAATCAACAAATTTGGGTTGAATACTCTGCCCTCGAAAACTGTTGCGATCCCCTATACTTGTGGGTTATCAAGACCTTTTTCTGGCGCCGTCGCCGGGGAGCATAGCTCTATTCTTTGAGTCACTTGGGATTTATATCTGCTGGACACTATGAAGAACTTGAAAGACGCTAAGACAAAAATTTATCCCTCAACTACGAGGGGAGGTAAGGAACGGCCATCTAGCTCTGCACTTGATTCACCTTTTGTTATGAGTAAGCTAGCGACACCTAAACCTACTACTGCTATGAATTCCGATATGTCGCATGTTATTAATGATGCTACTTCTGCTATGCATGATACTTATGATGAAACTACTTCTATGCTTGATACTACTGTGCCACTTGGTGAATATCTTGATGAGCAAATTGCTAGGTCTAGAGAAAGAGAAATTAGTGAACCTGAACACGATAATGTGAGTGATGATGAACCTATGCATGTTATTCCTGAGGGTTATCTTTTTAATAATGAATCTTATGAAGCTATTCTTGCTTGTCTGGATAAACCTGAACGTAAGAGGTTATTAATTAAGTGGAGTAAAGAATCTTTTAGAGGTAGGATGAGACCTGACCCTGCTTTTGCTACTTCACCTATCTGTGTTCCTGATCAGTATTATTATGATATGTCTGTTGATCTAGATATAATTACTTTGGTTGAATCTGATCCTTTTTATGACTATGAATCTGAAACTGTTGTGGCACATCTTCGTAAGTTAGATGAAATAGCTGCCCTGTTTACCAATAATCTGAGATCACGCCACTTTTATATACTCCAAATATTTCCGTTCTCATTAAAGGGTGATGCTAAGAAATGGTTTAATTCTCTTGATCCTGCCTGTGTGCAAAGTCTCCAGGATATGATTTATTACTTCTCTGCTAAATATTTCCCTGCTCATAAGAAACAAGCTGCTTTGAGGGGAATATACAATTTTGTGCAAATTGAAGAAGAGAGTCTCCCACAAGCTTGGGGGAGGCTTCTCAAGTTACTTAATGCTTTGCCTGATCATCCTCTTAAGAAACCTAAAATATTTGATATCTTTTATAATGGACTAACTGATGCTTCCAGAGATTACCTGGATAGTAATGATAATGATGTGAATTGCTATTAAATAATATCTTGAGTAATGATAATGATGTGACACTTCCTGAACCAACTCCTAAGCCAACTCCGAAGAAAAGGGGTATTCTATTTCTCAGTCCCGAAGATATGCAAGAGGCAAAGAAATCTATGAAAGAAAAAGGTATTAAAGCTGGAGATGTTAAGAATTTACCTCCTATTGAAGAAATACATGGTCTTAATTTACCGCCTGTTGAAGAAGTATACGATCTCAATTACTTATTTACTGAAGAACCTCCCGATATCCCGACACAGGTAGTAAAGGTAAATTCTCTCTATAGATATGATAAAGCTGAAGTCCCTCCTACTAAAATTGCTAGTCAGTGCTTGGATGAGTTTGATGACTTTATGTTTAAGCAAGATGACTTTAATGCTTATTTTGGTAGACAATTAAAACAGAATACCTTTATGATTAAACGCTTGAGTGATTATATGGCTGATATTAGAGGTGAACTTAAACTTGTTAGCAAACATGCTTCTATGGTTACCACTCAAGTAGAACAAGTACTTAAAGCTCATAAAGAAATGCTAGATGAAATGAATAGTAAGAAAAATGATTATGTTGTTAGAGTGGCTAGTAGAACTGGTAGAATGACTCAGGAACCTTTGTATCCTGAAGGCCACCCTAAGAGAATCGAGCAAGATTCTCAAAGAAATAATATTGATATGCCTAGTCCTTCTAAGAGGAAGAAAAAGAAAAATGATAGGACTTTGCAAACTTCTAGTGAACCTATTGCTGAACCACCTAAGAATCCGAATGACATCTCTGTTTCTGATGCTGAAACACAATCAGGTGATGAACATGAACCTAGTGATAATGGCAATGATAATGTCCATGTTGATGCTCAACCTAGTAATGATAATGATCTAGAAGTTGAACCTGCTGTTGATCTTGATAACCCACAATCAAAGAATCAACGTTATGATAAAAGAGATTTCGTTGCTAGGAAACATGGTAAAGAAAGAGAACCATGGGTTCAGAAACCCATGCCTTTTCCTCCAAAACCATCCAAGAAAAAGGATGATGAGGATTTCGAGCGCTTTGCTGAAATGATTAGACCCATCTTTTTGCGTATGCGATTAACTGATGTGCTCAAAACAAATCCTTATGCTAAGTATATGAAGGATATCATTACTAATAAAAGAAAGATACCTGAAGCTGAAATTTCCACCATGCTTGCTAATTATACTTTTAAGGGTGGAATACCAAAGAAACTTGGAGATCCCGGAGTACCTACTATACCATGCTCCATTAAGAGAAATTATGTTAAAACTGCTTTATGTGATCTTGGAGCCGGTGTCACTGTTGCCTCTCTCTTTATATCATAGACTTGACTTGAATAAGTTGACACCTACTGAAATATCTTTGCAAAAGGCTGATAAATCAACTGCTATACCTGTCGGTATTTTTGAGGATGTGCCTGTTGTGGTTGCAAACGTTACTATTTTAACGGACTTTGTTATTCTTGATATTCCCGAGGATGATAATATGTCTATTATTCTTGGAAGACCTTTCCTTAATACTGCAGGGGCTGTTATTGATTGCACCAAAGGCAATGTCACTTTTCATGTTAATGGCAATGAGCACACGATACATTTTCCGAGGAAACAACCTCAAGTTTATAGTATCAACTCTATTGGAAAAAATCCATCGATTATATTTGGAGGTTTTGAATTTCCTCTCCCTACTGTCAAGAAAAAGTATGGTATTCTCATTGTTGGGGATTTTCATATCCCCGTTGAGGTAACTTAGTGTCATTCGAAATTTCTCCGGTTCCGTGATTATTCGGAATGATTTTTTAACAAGACTTGATCAACCTTGTTAGTGGGTTCATTTTGATGATCACGAGATGGATGAAACTAGAAGCACAACCTTCTGTACCCTCTTTATATTTTCTGTTATTCAATAGAAATAAAGTAAAATAGTATTTTGCTGTCTGTTTCCTGACTTATCCGTGCAATATAAAAATATCCCGAAAATAAAAGTCCTCAGAATGCCATGCCAATTTAATATGATTTTTTCGGGAATATTTGAGAATTTACTGTGCAAAAATTACCACGGAGGGAGCTGCCACCTGGCCACGAGGGTGGAGGGCGCGCCCTACCCCCCTGGGCACGCCCCCTTGCCTCGTGGGCCCACGGTGGCCCTCCTCCACTTATCCCTGCACCCATCTTCTTCCTCCGTCTCACACAAACACGAAAAACCAACTCAAGCACGAGTTCCAGCCCCCGTTGCTGTGATTTTTGATCTCCTTTCTTAAAGCACCTCTTGCAAAACTGCTTGGGGAGATTGTTCCTTGGTATGTGACTCCTCCATTGGTCCAATTAGTTTTTGTTCTAGTGCTTTATTCATTGCAAATTTGTGTTGCATAGGTGACCATGTTTTTGAGCTTGCATGTCAAATTTATATGGTTCCAAGTAGTTCCAATGCTTGATATATGCCCTAGGCACTTGTGGGAGTTGTTGCTATCAATTTTACTGAAGTTGGTTCACTTTTATTTGAAGTTACTAAAAATTTCAGAAATTTTTCAGAGGAAACAATATGCTTAGGAGGATGATCCAAGGTGGTCCTTCAAGGAAGCAAGGTCCCAGGCTTGCAATACGTGATGCTGACGAGGAACCACCAAGAGACGCACTCGTGAGGCCCTGTCAATGGCCCTCAGAAAATTTTATGAATCAAGTGGGAATTAAAGAAGAATTCTACGCATATGTGCGTAATGCCGGTCTTGAGGACTTTGAGGCTGATAAATGCCCACAGTATCGTTACCTCACAAGTTCATTTGTGGGGAGGTTTGATTTTACAACTTCGCGTAATTCTCCTTCAGTCATGTTTGACCTTTATGACAAATCTTATACCATGGACTTAGAGGATTTCACTCTTGCATGCAAACTTCCATCTTGGGGTAGTATCCGGGATCCTCCTAAAGCCGAATATAGAGACTTTCTTGCTAGAATAACTGTGGGGGAATCTAGAGATATAGCACAGGCCACTATAGGGAGCATTCAATTTCCTGCTATACATTATTTTGCTCTCTTCATTGGTAGACGTATAACTGCTAAGGATGAAGCATGTCACATGCGTGCCCCTGATCTCAGCATTCTTAGAAGTGCTGTGTTAGGAGACCAATCTTATCATTTGGGCACCATTGTAGCTCGTAGGTTGCATCAGAATAGGCATAGCGGAGATTTCTTTGGAGGAATTTATGCAACCTGTTTAGCTAATTTTCTTGATGTAGACATTCGTGAGGGTGATATGGAGTTACCATCTTCTTATTTAGATCTTGGTTCTATGTTTTCCCACCAGTTCATTGAGAGGACTAGACCACCTTACCAGTATCGATTAATCTTTAACAAATGACATGTGGTCCGTGTTGCTCTTCCTGCTCCTACCTTCTTTGATTTTCAGGCGAGAGGGAGATATATTATTACCAGAGAGGAGGCAGATGAGTATGAAAGGGGAGTGGAGGCTGCTCGACTCCACTCTACAGCTCAGGCGGCAATAGCCGCTGCGTCGCAGTACGACCCCAGCTTCACCTACGGATATCCGCCAGGCCATCCCTGGCAATAGACCAACTTAGGCCAAAAGCCTAAGCTTGGGGGAGTACGTATTCCCACCGACATTACATTTATGTTCACACACACTCATTGCTAGATGTCGGTGCTCATACTTTTTCGCTGTAATATCCATGCTAGGTTATTTTTCTTTTTCCTGCTTTCTTCTTGTGTGTTTGTTAAACCTTAAGAAAAAACAAAAAAAAATAGTTAGTCTACTTTTCATGCTTGTAGTAGAATTAAAAAGAAAACCCAAAAATATTTCCCGTTCTTCTTTTGCTTGTTGGGAGCTTTCCCGTGTAAATAGTTTTTATTTCTTTTTCTTTCTTTGGGGGTCGAGAAGACCATATTGAAAATGCTTAGTGGCTCTTATATGCATGATTGATTATTTAAACCTAGAGACCATATTACTTGTCTTCTCTTTTGAGTTGAATGCTTGCAGATTCCATCTTAGTCCAATGCACGTGCACTCTTATTATTATACACACCGTTCGGTCGTGCGAGTGAAAGGCAATAATGATGATATATGATGGACTTATTGAGAAGAGAAAAGCTGGTACGAACTCGACCTCTTTTGTTTTTGTAAATATGATGATTCATCTTTCCTAATTCATCTATTATGAAGTAAACATATTTGCGATGACATTTAGAGATTATAGTTGCTTGTGCCATGCTTGATTAGCTATGAGTTATAATAGTTTACCTTGCATGCCAACATGCTATTAGAATGATTATGATGTGGTATGATGGGGTGGTATCCTCCTTTAAATGCATTGAGTGACTCGACTTGGCACATGTTCACGCATGTAGTTGAATCAAATCAACATAGCCTTCATAATATTTATGTTCATGGTGGATTATATCCTACTCATGCTTGTACTCGGTGTGAATTAATTTTAATGCATGTTCACGACTGTTGTCGCTCTCTCAGTTGGTCGCTTCCCTGTCTTTTGCTAGCCTTCACCTATACTAAGCGGGAATACTGCTTGTGCATCCAAACTCCTTAAACCCCAAAGTTATTCCATATGAGTCCACCATACCTTCCTATATGCGGTATTTACCTGCCGTTCCAAGTAAATTTGTACGTGCCAAACTCTAAACCTTTAAATAAACATTCTGTTTTGCATGCTCGAATAGCTCATATGTCAACTAGAGCTGCCCTTATCTTCCGTGTTAGGCGGGTTATTCTCAAGAGGAGTGGACTCCGCTCCTCATTCACGAGAAAATGGCTGGTATTCGGGATGCCCAGTCCCATGCTTTATGCAAACTAAATCAAAATAACTGCAAACAAAACTCCCCTTGGGACCCGTTGAATGTTGGAGGCACTCGTTGTTTCGAGCAAGCCATGGATTGATGCTTGTGGAGGAGGGGGGAGTATAAACTTTACCATTCTGTTTGGGAACCGCCTATAATCTGTTTAGCATGGAAGATATCGTCGTCTTTTAGTTGTTATGTTGACAATGAAAGTATGCCACTCAAAATATAATTTATCTCTATTTCAAAACCGAGCTCTGGCACCTCTACAAATCCCTGCTTCCCTCTGCGAAGGGCCTATCTATTTACTTTTACGTTGAGTCATCACCCTTCTTATTAAAAAGCACCCGCTGGGAAGCACACTGTCATTTGCATTCATTATGATTGGTTTATATTGGGTATGACTTGACTGGATCTCTTTTACCATGAATTACAATGTTTAGTCAGTCCTTGATCTTTAAAGGTGCTCTGCATTTATGTTTTGCGGTCTCAGAAAGGGCTAGCGAGATACCATTTTGTTATGTCACGTTATGATTATTTTCAGAAAGTGTTGTCATCCGAGTTTTATTATTATGGCTCGCTAGCTGATAATGCTATTGATATGAGTAATTGTGAGACCTACGTGTTATTGTGAGTATGGTTAGTTCATAATAGTTGCTGAAACTTGAATGCTGGCTTTTCATGTTTACAACAACAAGAGCAAACAGAGTTTGTAAAAGTTTTTCTTTTTCTCTTTCAGTTTGTCAACTGAATTGCTTGAGGACAAGCAAGGGTTTAAGCTTGGGGGAGTTGATACGTCTCCGTTGTATCTACTTTTCCAAACCCTTTTGCCCTTGTTTTGGACTCTAACTTGTATGATTTGAATGGAACTAACCCGGACTGACGCTGTTTTCAGCAGAATTCCATGGTGTTGTTTTATGTGCAGAAAACAAAAGTTCTCAAAATGACCTGAAACTCCACGGAATATCTTAGAATAAATAATAAAAAATCCTCGCCAAAGATGAAGGCCAGGGGGCCCACACCCTGTTCACAAGGGTGGGGGCGCGCCCCTCCCCCTGGGCACGCCCCCCTACCTCGTGGGCCCCCTGGTGGCCCTCCGACGCTAACTCCAACTCCATATATTGGCTTTCGGGGAGAAAAAAATCAGAGAGAAAGTTTCATCATGTTTTACGATACGGAGCCGCCGCCAAGCCCTAATCTCTCTCGGGAGGGCTGATCCGGAGTTCGATCAGGGCTCCAGAGAGGGGGATTCGTCGTCGTCGTCATCATCAACCATCCTCCATCACCAATTTCATGATGCTCACCGCCGTGCGTGAGTAATTGCACCGTAGGCTTGCTGGACGGTGATGGGTTGGATGAGATTTATCATGTAATTGAGTTAGTTTTGTTAGGGTTTGATCCCTAGTATCCATTATGTTCTGAGATTGATGTTGCTATGACTTTGCTATGCTTAATGCTTGTCACTAGGGCCCGAGTGCCATGATTTCAGATCTGAACCTATTATGTTTTCATGAATATATGTGTGTTCTAGATCCTATCTTGCAAGTCTATAGTCACCTACTATGTGTTATGATCCGGCAACCCTGAAGTGACAATAATCGGGACCACTCCCGGTGATGACCATAGTTTGAGGAGTTCATGTATTCACTATGTGCTAATGCTTTGTTCTGGTTCTCTATTAAAAGGAGGCCTTAATATCCCTTAGTTTCCAATAGGACCCCGCTGCCACGGGAGGGTAGGACAGAAGATGTCATGCAAGTTCTTTTCCATAAGCACGTATGACTATTTACAGAATACATGCCTACATTACATTGATGAACTGGAGCTAGTTCTGTGTCACCCTATGTTATGATTGTTACATGATGAACCACATCCGGCATAATTATCCATCGCTAATCCGGTGCCTACGAGTTTTCCATATACTGGTTCTCACTTATTTACTTTTCTATTGCTACTGCTACAATCACTACAAAATACCAAAAACATTACTTTTGTTGTCTTTACTTTTGTTACCGTTACCACCACTATCATATTTCTTTGCTACTAAACACCTTGCTGCAGATATTAAGTTTCCAGGTGTGGTTGAATTGACAACTCAGCTGCTAATACTTGAGAATATTCTTTGGCTCCCCTTGTGTCGAATCAACAAATTTGGGTTGAATACTCTACCCTCGAAAACTGTTGCGATCCCCTATACTTGTGGGTTATCACCCGCTTTGTACCTCTGGGAGCTGTGATGTAAAACCACTCCCACTGCCATATGTCGGACACCTCCGGAAAGGAGCCCTTTGGCCATAGGGCGTCGGTGCCTTTGCTTATTATAGTGCCTCCGCACTTCGCATGTCGCCCGTCGATCATCTTCGGCTTCACATTAAAGGTCTTGAGCCACAAACCGAAGTGAGGGGTAATGCGGAGGAAGGACTCACACATGGCGATAAACGACGAGATGTGAAGGAAGGCATCTGGAGCTAGATCATGTAAATCTAGCCCGTAATAGAACATGAGCCCTCTAACAAAGGGATCAAGACTAAAGCCTAGCCCTGGGAGGAAGTGGGAAACGAATACGACACTCTCATTGGGTTCGGGAGTGGGGATGACCTGCCCTTGAGCAGGTAGCCTGTGAGGGATTTTGGCGGTCAGATACCTAGCCTCCCTAAGCTTTTTGATGTCCTCCTCTGTGACAGAAGAGGCCATCCACCGGCCTTAAAGGTTGGATCCGGACATGGTTGAAGGTCCGGGCGCTTAACCTGAACCTTGGGTGTTCGAACTCGAGGTAGGGGAAGGGAAGGATCAGGCATGGAAAGAGAAGGACTGGTCTTGACCTCTTTATAAAGAGGGTGAATATCAAGCATCCTCCGCGTGGCCGTTTGGAACTAGCCTAAAACCGAGGAATCATACTAACGGCACGGTTGGGTTACCCACGCCCGTATTGATGAGAATCCTGTGATAAGGGGAACACGATCTCTGCTTCGACAAGACGTGCCAATAAAACTGCATCGCAAGACATGCAACAATAGGTTGAGAAAAACGGTTCATATAATAACCGGGCCGCGACGTGATGTCACGCTATGAAAAGTTGTCAGCAGATTAGATTTGTGGAATGTTGCGCTCTCTACGATGGTATATGGAATTTGTTTTGCAGAGCCGGACACGATTCATGTATTCAAAATCTACCTTGGTGTATTCGGAGAAGGAACCTGCCTTGTAATGTTGAAGACAAACTACGCGCCGGACTCATCATCATTGAAGCCTAGTTCAGGGGCTACTCAGGGAGTCTTGGATTAGGGGGTCCTCGGACAGCCGGACTATGTACTTGCACCGGACTGTTGGACTATGAAGATACAAGATTGAAGACTTTGTCCCGTGTCTGGGTGGGACTCTCCTTTGCGTGGAAGGCAAGCTTGGCTATCCGGATATGTAGATTTCCCTCTCTGTAACCGACTCTGTGTAACCCTAGCCCCCTCCATTGTCTATATAAATCGGAGGGTTTAGTCCATAGGACAAGAACAATCATAATCATAGGCTAGCTTCTAGGTTTTAGCCTCTATGATCTTGTGGTAGATCAACTCTTGTAATACTCATATCATCAAGATCAATCAAGCAGGAAGTAGGGTATTACCTCCATAGAGAGGGCCCGAACCTGGGTAAACATTGTGTCCCCCGCCTCCTGTTACCATTAGCCTTAGACGCACAGTTCAGGACACCCTACCCGAGATCCGCCGGTTTTGACACCGACAACCACGTCTTCGCGTCCAAGTTCAGGAGCAAGTCGCCATCTTTCGCTGCCGCTCCTACATACAGTATTCAAGTCCCAAGGAGATTTGACAGATCGTGCTGCTGCTACTCATCAGGCTACCTCCAATGCATTGGTGCTTACATGAGGTGCTAAGTACATTAAAAACTTTAGCAACTAAAGCTCCCAATGCATAGGTGCTTAACTTGTTGGTGCTAAGCATCCTTCATTTAATGATTTTGCGACTAAAGTTCTTCATGCATTGGTGTGCTTCTTCCATGTAAGTGTTTTCCTAGTTCTCGCGCTTGGCATTGTTTCTTCCTGGGGTCACCACACTCATCTCTCTCCTCTTAATTACATTGACACGTCACATTTTTTCCTACATGGCAGGCTTAGCACCTGTATAAGGTGGAGCATTGTGAGAGGGCTCAGACCAGAGATCGTTGAAGCCAGGTAGTACTACTACTGTAGTACTTTACTTCTCACGTGAGACTGTACTAGTCATCAGTACTAGTACATATTTTTGTTCTCTGTTCAACTGCTAGGTCTCCAGAGCTACTAGGTGCTATCTATTTTACTTAGATTTTTTTGCTCCGCATATTATATTCTGTCAAGAATTTCTCTCTCGACTTGTACTACTTTGTGTACACATATTTAATTTACTCATGGCATCCATGAAGTACGATCTTCCGCTGCTGGACCGTGACACAAGGTTTACCTTTTGGCAAGTCAAGATGTGGGCGTTGTTGGCACAAGCTGACTATGATGATGCACTGGATAGTTTTGGGAAGGACCGAATTCCAGACTTAGCGATGAGGAAAAAAGAAGGGATCATAAGGCTTTGTTACAAATTCGACTTCATTTGCATAATAATATTTTGCAGGAAGTTTTGAGCGAGAAAACTGCCGCCGCCCTATGGTTAAAGCTGGAAGGGGTCTGCATGCTAAAGATCTTACCAGCAAGATGCATCTGAAGCAAAAATCATTCCTGCACAGGTTACCTGATGGAGGTAATGTTTTGAATCATATTTCACAATTTAAATAGATTATATCCAATCTAGCTACAATGGAAGTTAAGTGTGAAGACGAAGATACTGCTTTAATGTTACTTTGTTCACTGCCAAGTTCTTCTACCAATTTTAGAGGCACCATATTATACAATCGTGATACTCTCATGCTTAATGAAGTTTATGAAGCTTTGAACTCTAAGGAGAAGATGACGCTAATGGTGCCTCATGATGGTTCAAGTTCATCCCAAGCCGAGGGATTATCTGTTCGTGACAAGACAAAGAAGAAGAACTCACATAATGGAAACAAAGGCAAAAGTAAGAATGTCTATAGGGGCCGGTCACAATCCAGAGACAAGAAATATTAAAGATATTGCAAGAGAGACGGGCATGACATCTCATAATGTTTCAAGTTGCATAATAAAGAAAAGAGGAAAGGTAACAAACAAGGTGAAAATTCTGCTAATGTTGCTCGTGATGATAGTTCCGATGATGTTCTTATTGTTACTGCTGGATGTGCTGAGACCAATGATGAGTGGGTACTTGGCACTGCATGTACTTTTCATATGTGCCCGCATAGAGATTGGTTTAATACTTGTGATTCTACTACTTCTGCTGTTTCCGTTTTGGGTGTTGATAATTCACCATGCAAGATTGAAGGCATATGTTCCGTTCGAATCGAGATGTTCGATGGCACAATCAGAACTTTTGATAGATGTTTGGTATATTCCGAAGATGAAGAGAAATCTTATCTCTGTTAGTGCCCTTGATGCAAAGGGGTACAAGTATTCAGGTAGAAATAGTGTTTTGAAGGTCACCAAAGGCTCCCTTGTTGTGATGAAAGGTGATTTAAGTTACCAATGGTCTTTATTACGTTCGAGGTTCTACCATTTCAGGTAACGCTACTCCAGTTATTTCAAAGAATTCTGATTGTGATGCTGCTAACCTTTGGCATATGCGTCTTGGACATATGAGTGAACTTGGTTTAACATAGTTAAATAAGAGAGGCCTTCATAAAGGATATGAAACTGGTAAATTAAAATTTTGTGAGCACTGTATCTTCGTCAAGCACAAGAGGGTGTTCAATACTTCGGTTCATACAACTGAAGGTATTCATGATTATGTTCATTCTGATTTATGGGAACCGTCTCTTAGAAATTCACTAGGTGGTGCTAGTTACATGTTGACTATTATTGATGATTATTCAAGAAAAGTATGGCCTTATTTCTTGAAGCATAAATATCAAGCATTCTCAGCTTTTAAGGAGTGGAAGATTATGATTGAAAGGCAAACTGAAAAGAAGGTAAAAATACTTCAAACTGATAATGGTATGGAAATCCGTTCTAAGCAATTTGCAAATTATTGCAAGTCTAAAGGCATTGTCAAACATCACACCATTCCTTATACTCCTCAACAAAATGGTGTTGCTGAGCGTATGAACATGACCATTATTTCCAAAGTCCGTTGCATGTTGTCCAATGCAGGTTTGCATGGCTGAGGCCGCTTCCACTGCTTGTTATCTCATTAATCGTTCACCATCTATTGCTCTTAATAAGAAAAGTTCAATTGAGGTATGGTCTGTTCACCTGCTGATTATTCACGGTTGGGAGTTTTTGGTTGCACTGTTTACTCTCATGTTGATAATGGAAAGTTGGATCCTAGGGCTATTAAGTGCATCTTTCTTGGTTACAAATCTGGTGTTAAAGGTTTTAAATTATGGAATCATGATACACAGAAGGTTGTTATTAGCAAAAATGTTATCTTTAATGAATCTGCTATGTTACATGATGTTCCATCTACTAATGTTCCTATTGAGAGTGAACAACAGCCTACTGTTCAGGTGGAGCATGTTATTGATTCAGGGGATACCTATGATAAGGAAAATGTTGATGCACATGATGACCCCATCATTGATGATGAACATGTCACTCCCACTCCAAATCAGCATATTGTTCCACCCAGTTGGAATCTCACAGGTGACAGAGTTGGGCGAGGTATTAATAAACCTGAAAGGTTAATTGAAGAGTGCAATATTGTTTCTTTTGCTTTATCTGTTGCAGAAGAAATTTAAGGTAATGTTGAGCCTTATTCATATCCCGAGGCTATTATTTCTTGTGATAGTAATAAGTGGATGACTGCTATGCATGATGAGATGAAATCACTTGAAAAGGATGACACTTGGAATTTAGTAAGATTACCTAGAGAGAAGAAGCCTATTCATCGCAATTGAGCTTTCAAAAGAAAAGAAGGTGTTTCTCCTAATGATGAGACAAGATATAAAGTAAGGTTAGTTGTTAAAGGTTACAGTCAAATTCCAGGTATTGACTATAACGAAGTCTTTTCTCCTGTTGTGAAGCATAGCTCTATTCGCACTTTACTCAGTATTGTTGCCATGAATGATTTTGAGCTTGAACAATTGGATGTTAAAACTGCATTCTTACATGGAGAATTAGAGGAGGATATTTATATGGACCAACCTGAAGGTTTTGTTATTCCTCGAAAAGAAAAGCTTGCCTGTAAGTTAAAGAATTCTCTTTATGGATTGAAGCAATCCCCTAGACAGTGATACAAGAGATTTGACACCTTTATGCTCTCTCAAGGTTTCAAAAGGTCTAGGTATGATAGTTGTGTTTATTTGAAAACTTTCAATGGTTCAACTATTTATTTGTTCCTTCATGTTGATGATATGCCTGCAAAGAATATGTTAGAGATTAATGAACTAAAGAAGCAATTGAGTAATGAATTTGAGATGAAGGATTTGGGTGCAACAGAGAAAGTACTTGTCATGAAAATATCCAGAGATAGACCATCTGGAAAAGTATATCTAAGTCAGAAGGGATATATTGATAAAGTTCTTTGTCATTTTAATATGCATAATCCCAAGACGGTGAGTACTCCATTACTGGCACACTTCAAATTATCATCAGCTTTATGTACTAAGTCAGATGCAGATATTGAGTACATGTCTAGAGTTCCCTATTCAAGTGCAGTTGATTCACTTGTGTATGCCATGGTTTGTTTTTGTCCTGATTTATCATATGCATTGAGTGTTGTCAGTAGATACATGGCTAATCCTGGAAAAGAGCATTGGAAAGCATTTCAGTGGATTCTTAGATACCTGTGAGGTACTTCTAATGCTTATTTATAGTCCCAGAAAACTGGAGATTGACTTGTTGGTTTTGTTGATTCTGATTGCTGGTGATTTGGATAAGAGAAGATCACTCACAGGTTATGTTTTCACCATTGGTGATTGTGCTGTGAGTTGGAGAGCAACTTTGCAGTCTATTATGGCTTGTTCTACTACTGATGTTGAGTATATGGCAATTTTCGAGGCATGCAAAGAAGCTATCTGGTTGAGAGGTTTATACACTGAGCTTTGTGGAGATTCATCTTGCCCTGCCATATTTTCTGACAGTCAAAGTGCCATATGTCTTGCAAAGAATCCAATGTATCATGAGAGAATGAAGCACATTGATGTCAGATTCACTATATTCGAGATGGTATTGCTGAAGGTGATTTGAAGGTATGCAAGATCAGTACTCATGATAATCCTGCTGATATGATGACAAAGCCAATTCCTACCAATAAGTTTGAGCTTTGCTCTTGTATTTCTCACTAGTCCTATGTACTTTGACGCACAAGGTGTTTATGCTGATTTGAATGGAGTTATTTACTTTCTTTGACTGATGGAGGGAATTTAGCTCAAGGTGGAGATTGTTAAATTGTGATCCAAAATTTAGTACCGTGTTGGACTAGATGTAGTGCAACCAGTGTGGGCATTGCATTGACGTCGACACATACGAGTACAACTCATTTATTTGTCCTCCAAGGACTCTCATGTATTTCCCTCATATATACCCCATGTAGTCGCACCTAAGACGGTCTATCGTCTCATGCTTGTAATACTCCTCCATCATAGTGATTGTGTCTTCATGCATCCATGATTTTCTCCCGCAAGGGTTTCCATGTAAAAATCCATGTGCTCTTGTGTCAGCAATGCATCCATGTGCTTCTTGATGAATTGTTGACGACATTGATCAATCGGCAACGCTCATTTGTAAATGATGGCACGCACGAACTGGTTGCAGGTGGCGCGCACCAGAATGTTTGATCAAGACTAGATGAGATGGGTGAAAAATCACAAAACTGTCCCTTTGGGCAAAGTTCAGCACAAGATGGCCCTCTTTTGAAAATATTTCATAAAATGGCCCTACCCGTATGACGCCTGCGGCAGGGGCACCATGCCAATTAGCACAACGCGCTGGTCAAGGGTGCCATACTGGTCAGCAGTGACTTGCCACGTTGGCAGGGCATGGCAGCATGGCACCCCAGGCCAGGGAGCCATGCTCATGACCATTCTGCCTCAGTCCAGGGCGCCATGCCCATTGGCTCAACAAAAACAGAGTCTCACCTGGTTTCCCCTCCACAAACCCTCACATTTCCCGTTCTCCACCCTGGCCACCCCACTCAAGCCCCTTCCTAATTCCCACAAAATTTCGTGGACCGGGGCTCCAAATCGGTGATTTATCCTTCCCTTCGACCCCTCAAGGTATTCTCCATCATTCCTTCTCTTTTTGTTGGTTGAAATCTCCACATTTTGGGGATTTGGGGAAACCCTAGGTCATCCATTTTGCTATTTTTGTTGATGTATTTTGGTGTTTATGATCCTAGATGGGGAGGATCGTCAATGTGCATCATGTGGACTTTGTCTCCTTTGAGAAGGGAGATGCGGAGTATGGTGACCCGAAGAAGAAGCCGATAGTGATGGTGTTTCCTACAAGTCCTAGCCTTGAGGAGCTTTTGGTTGAGCTTCGAAGAAGGTTGAATTGGATGGAAGAAACCGATGGAGTATACTTAATCGTAAGGTATAATGTTGGGTATGGGCAACATATTCGTTGGAAGATAATGCCTCTTGATTCCGAGTTTCATTGGGAAGCATATAAAGAGAGCATGTTGGCCTCACAAGATAAATCATTTGAATTATTTGCCACAAAGGTTGTTCGTGCTCGGTTGCACATTGATTTGAATTGGTGTGCATCTTCATATGATGTTAGAAGTCGGTTCGAGATTCAACACATGTCACTCCGGATGTGCATGACACAACATTGAGCCAACCTCCAATGACACAATGTTTGAGCCCCGCCGGGGATGACCAAGTTGATAATGAATACTTGCACCTGGATGGTGGTGAGTTTGAGGGTGATGAATCGGAGGCTTATCTTCATGACCATTATGTTGGTGATGTTGAGGCAAATTGCACGGAAGAGGACATGGACCATGAGATTCCATATAGTAGGTCCTATGCGTGGGACACGGAGGATGAAGGCCCAGATGAAGAAATAGATGAGGATGGTTTGACGGCTAAAGAAGCCAATGCTTTCAAGAAGGTAATAGGCCGTAGTCACAAGACATCATTGTTTCGTGATCTAAGCCTAGCCGATAAGGCAATTGTTGATGGTGGGACAAGTAAAATTCTTGCACCAGGGTTAACTTCAAAGCGAGATACCAAAGCAAGTGTGTATGGTGTTAGTGAAGGAACAATCTTCGAAATCTTGGCAGAACTTCAAATATGGGCCAAGGACTACGCGGTCAAGTTTCATCGGCCATTATTTGTGGAGAAGTCAAACTCGAAAGTTTGTTATGTGGTCAGATGTGATGAACACAAGAATCATTGCCCTTGGGTTATCCGTGCAAGATGTCTCAAAGGCGGGCCACAATGGAAGATTACAAGTTCCGTGTTTCACCATCGGTGTAGTGGCAAGGATATTCATGATGCTAATGTAAAGGATGATCACCGTCAATTGACCTTGAAATTTAATGCATATCGATTTTCAGCCCCCATAAATATACTCCCAACATATCCCATTTGGGCTTTGATGGAGATGGTGAAGGAGGTTTTTGGGTACGAGGTGAAGTATGGGAACGCATGGAAGGCCAAGCAAGCTGCCTTTGAGATATTGTATGGTGGTTGGGAAGAATCATACAACCGCCTCACGATGGTGTTGAAAGCAATGTCGGTAGAAAATCCTGGCATGTACTATATGCAAAACTACTTACCTGACGATACAAATAAGCCAGCGCTACCATACCACAACTGAGTCCATGCTCCCACCCAGCAAACAGCTTAAGCCACATAAAGGAAGCGTTCACACCAGTCTGTTAAAGAAAAGAGTCCAAGTGACTACATACCACAAGTATGCCCTGGTATACTGTTGCACTGTTTCATCGTCCGCATCAGCCGGCCATTCCCCAAAGTGTTCAGTAATCCAATGATAACTTGCACCAGTGGACTTCCCTTGTACCCCTGGCTCCCTCCCTATGAGTCCATCCATAATCTCATGCCATCCATCAGAATCTGTGCTAAAACAAATAGGATGTCCTTTGATGGGAAGTCCAGTGATCAGAGACACTTCCTGCAAAGTGACTGTCATCTCCCCAGCATAGAAGTGAAAAGTATGTGTCTCTGGGAGCCATTGATCAATGAGTGCCATGATCACACAAGGGTTCATCTTCGGCATAGAGCAAGACACGAGTGAGATGAAAGGGAGAAGCCCGCTCTTCCGGATATACTCCGTGTATCGCTTGTCATACTCCATCTTGTCATGAACCGAGCCAGACCTCAGGTGAAGCTGATCAAAAACCCTTGTTTCTTCTGCCATGAACCGTCCACGATGCAATTGATCGTATGATGGATTGATAAGAGAGGCCATCCTGCAAATTACAAATGTATATGGTAAGCCCCGTTGTCATTTGCAAATATCTGCACTAGTGCAAAAACATACATACATGTGCAAAATTTCTACACTAATTTTTCTTCCATACACCATATATGTGCATACAATTTTCTACAATACCATACACCATATATTTGCACTAATTCTTCCATACACCATATATGTGCATACATATCCTAACCAAATTCATAGCACTTTCATAAAAATCCTATGTCATACATATTCTAAGCCATACATATCCTAAATCACACTAATCCCTACATTATCACACCAAAATCCACTATCCATTTCAAGAAAAGGATGAACTAGGGTTTCACCCAAATCAATCAAATGCAGAGATTTCAACCAATGGAAAGAGGGGAAAGGGAGGAGAATACCTTGAGGATTCGAAGGGCAACCAGATCCACCAATTTTTGTCTCAGATCCGCAGCATTTGAGTGGGGAGAGGGAGCGGTGATTTGAGGGGCGCCATGGGTGTGGAGGAAAGAGCAGAGAGGGGAAAGAACAAACAGAGAGGGAGGACTCGGGCGCGATATGGTGAAGGGGCATGGCACCCCAGGCCGGGGCGTCGTGGTGCATCCCATGGCGCCCTGGGCCGAGGCGTCATGGGCCCAAGGCCAGACTTATGTGGCAGTCAGTGCCGAGGAGCATGGCACCTTTGACTGGGGCGTTATGGTATCTAGCATGGCGCCTTGGGCGCGGGCGTCACGCGGGTAGGGCCATTTTATGAAATATTTTCTAAAGAGGGCCATTTTGTGCTGAACTTTGGCCAAAGGGCCAGTTTTGTGATTTTTCACATGAGATGGCGTCGACTGGAGCACCTACTCTAGATCGGTGAGTAAGCTCTGCATTTGCTCTCCCTCTCCTCCATGGTGCACCAGAGACGCATCTCATCTAGTCTGACCATACATGTCACGTCTGAAACCAGTTCAGTTCACTTGAGTTTGTTGCTGTCCCCGAGACCTCGTTTATGTTGTAAGCATGTAAGGCCCTGCTTGGTTTAGCGTTTTCACTCGTATTCCGCCGGTTTAGGATACACATCTCTACACATCATTTTGTTTCAGTCGGAAATCAGTCTGTGGCTGGTAATATACACTTATAAAATAAATACAGGTGTATAAATTTGCATCCATCCCAAGTGGGGCCTAAGTGGTACAGTTTCAGCTAAATATTTCGAATTTATACTTCGAGTTGAGTAGTGTGTGCGTGTGACGGTGTGAGAACAAAAAAAATAGCCTGCCCCCGTGTTGCTCCTCGTGGTGGCACGGGCGAAAAACCCAGTGCCGGCACCCCCGCTCCCCCATCCCATCCCATCTCCTAGCTGTCGCCACCGCAAGCCCGAGGGCAAAGCCCCTCGTTGGCCGGCGGCGGCGGGATTCGTTCTCGCGGTGTGCAGGTGGTGGTAGGGTCTCAGGTTCTGCAGGTTGGTGGCTTCTTCGGCAACCCTTGACGGTGGTCCAGCGGCTTCTAGCTGCGCGGATCCGGCGTATGGCGGTGCGGGCGGGAGGTTGCTCGGAGGTGGCCCTTCTGGCGGAGCGGCAGCTGTGGTGGGACACGCGGGCTTCGGCTTGTATTTTCTACTTGGCGGGATGAGTCGGGGTGGCGGCCCCCTCCCCGGCTTGGTGTTGCAGTCCTGGCCGGCCTGCTGGCCCGACATGGCTGGTAGCATGGTGGGTGGTGGGGAGGCTCAGCCTCCCTCGGCTGCACGGTGGGCGACCTATCGCCTCCTCGCAGCGCTTCTGGCGACGTCGGCGACTCCAGAGGCTTCGGTTGGATGTCTCTCCGGCATGTGGGGGTGTGGTGGCAGCCCTCCTCCTTGCTCTCGTGAAGCTTGGTGGTCTCCGTTGGAGTGCAGTGGTGGGCGCCAGATCTGGCCGGTTTGGCTGGCTTCGGCACGCCGACGGTTGCTGGCGGTGAGGATGATGGCTCATGCGTGATGCTAGCGTCGTTGTCGCGTAGGAGGTGTGTGGGACATCGGGCTTGCAGATCGTGGTGCTGCACCGTGGTTTGCGTGTGGGTGCTCGGCGAGGTGGCTCCGGGTGAAAGCCTATACGACATGGCGTATGTAGATGTCATTTTTCCTCCTTGGGGGGTGATACGTCTCCAACGTATCTATAATTTTTGATTGCTCCATGCTACTTTATCTACTGTTTTAGGCAATATTGGGCTTTATTATCCACTTTTATATTATTTTTGGGACTAACCTATTAACCGGAGGCCCAACCCAGATTTGCTGTTTTATGCCTATTTCAGTGTTTCGAGGAAAAGGAATATCAGACGGAGTCAAAACGGAACGAAATCAACTGGAGAAGTTAATTTTGGAAGGAAACCAATCTGTTGGGCTTGGTGTGCACGTCAGGGGATTCTCGGGCTTCCCATGAGGGTGGGGGGCGCGCCCCTCCCCCCTGGGCGCGCCCCCCTACCTTGTGAGCACTCCGAGGGTCCACCGACGTACCCCCTGCACCCATATATACCTACGTACCCTAAAACTTCCAGAACAGAAGATAGATCGGGAGTTCCACCGCCGCAAGCCTCTGTAGCCACCAAAAACCAATCGGGACCCTGTTCCGGCACCCTGCCGGAGGGGGATCCCATCACCGGAGGCCATCTTCATCATCCCGACGCTATCCATGACGAGGAGGGAGTAGTACACCCTCGGGGCTGAGGGTATGTACCAGTAGCTATGTGTTTGATCTCTCTCTCTCTCGTGTTCTCTCTCGTGTTCCTCTATGGCACGATCTTGATGTATCCCGAGCTTTGCTATTGTAGTTGGATCTTATGATGTTTCTCCCCCTCTACTCTCTTGTGATGAATTGAGTTTCCCCTTTGAAGTTATTTTATCGGATTGAGTCTTTTATGAACACTTGATGTATGTCTTGCATACGATAACCGTGGTGACAATGGGTTATTCTATTGATCCACTTGATGTATGTTTTGGTGATCAACTTGCGGGTTTCGTGACACTTGGGAACCTATGCATAGGGGTTGGCACACGTTCTTGACTCTCCGGTAGTAGCTTTGGGGCACTCTTTGAAGTACTTTTATGTTGGTTGGATGAATTTGAGATTGTGTGATGCATATCGTATAATCATGCCCACGGATACTTGAGGTGACAATGGAGTATCTAGGTGACATTAGGGTTTTGGTTGATTTGTATCTTAAGGTGTTATTCTAGTACGAACTCTTTTATAGATCGATCCGAAAGAATAGCTTTGTGGTGGTTTAGTACTCGACCATAATCTCTACGTTTGTTCTCCGCTATTAGTGTCTTTGGAGTGACTCTTTGTTGCATGTTGAGGGCTTGTCATATGTTCTATCTATGTTATTATTATTGAGAGAACTTACACTAGTGAAAGTATGAACCCTAGGCCTTGTTTCCTACCATTGCAATACCATTTATGCTCACTTTTACCGCTCGCTACCTTGCTGTTTTTATTATTTCAGATTACAAAAACCTATATCTACTATCTATTTTGCACTTGTATCTTCATCTCTTCGCCGAACTAGTGCACCTATACAATTTACCATTGTATTGGGTGTGTTGGGGACACAAGAGACTCTTTGTTATTTGGTTGCAGGGTTGTTTGAGAGAGACCATCTTCATCCTATGCCTCCTATGGATTGATAAACCTTAGGTCATCCACTTGAGGGAAATTTGCTACTGTCCTACAAACCTGTGCACTTGCAGGCCCAACAACGTCTACAAGAAGAAGGTTGTGTAGTAGACATCAAGCTCTTTTCTGGCGCCGTTGCCGGGGAGGCTAGATCTTGCAACTGAATCTTTTTGTTTCTTCTTTTAGCACTAGTTTATTTTATAAAAGAAAACTACAAAAAAATGGAGTTGAGTTTTCTCATACGCTTCACCTTTTTAATATCTTTCGTGAGTATGATCGAAAAGAAAATTGTGCTCAAGTGATAGAAGAAGAGATCTCTAAAATGTTTGGCACTAAATCTTTGAATGATGAGCATGATTGCAATGTTGTTAGTACGAATTCTTTGAATATCCATGATGCTAATGATGATTGCACTAGTTATGATGAAAATGTCTCCTATAAACATGTCAATTTTTGTGGAGTGCATTGGGTTTGTAAGTACACACCAAATAGGGAAGATAGATATTGCAAGAAGCATAAGAACTTAGAAACCAAATTGTTTCAAGAAGAGCTAGATGCGTGTGCTGAAAATTTAAACTTTCTTAGCCATACTTGTGAACTTTGCAATGAACGTGATCATTTTAGTACCCAATGCAAATTGTTTCATGATCGTATTGTGTCCAAAAATTGTGATGACTTGATTTCCCTTGCACATCATAATGAACTTAGTTTGCTCTTGGGTTATGAAGAAATTAATGTATAACTAAGATTATTCCAGAATTTGCCCTTGATAGAATTCTTCATTTTGATCTAGAGAAGATTTATATGTTTTGTGTGGAGAATTGTATTGAAAATCCTTATATTGCCAATTACCTAAGGAAAAGAAAGCAAATGGAAGATGATGATAATACTAATGAAATGGAAGAGGCTTCACAATCTCCTCCTATTATTTCTTATGATGAATCAGGTAACGAGGAGGAGCTCTCTATTCAACCAATCTCATCAATAAGGAGCTCAAAGAGGAAGGTTGAACCTACACATAATGTGAAGAAGAAAAAGAAAAAAAGGAGCAACAAAGGTAAAAAGGTATCCCTCCCAAAATATGTTGCTCCTACTACTACTTGTGATGATGATAATTGCTATACTATTGGTGCTATCCATATTTTTAATGATGAGAGTGATTATGCTTATGATATGAAAGGGTCCAAGCTTGGGGAAGCTATGTTTGATAAGGATGAAATATTTGAGAATATATTTGCTGGAATTAATGTTTGTCCCAAGCTTGGGGATGCTACGTTTAGTGAAGATGATATTTTTAGCATCCCAAGTTTTGATATGCAAAGTTGTTGTGATGATAGCATGCCTCCTACGTATGATGATTATATTGATGAAAGTGGGTTCAGAAGAGTGTCAACTTTAGGAATTAGTGATCCCACTATTTTGGAGGATGTTGAATTTTATTGTGATGAATATGAAAGTGGATTTGGAAGAGTGTCAACTTTATTTAGTGATTCCACTATCTTGGGAGAGGTTTCAATCGATTATGATGAGAACGAAGTTGCTACTTATGATGATTATTGTGATGAAACTTATGCTATAAAAAGTAGTGATGATTATATTTACAAATCTTGTCATGATTATGATTACCCTTTTTCTGAACATTACTCTTTTAATGTGGAAACAATTTTTAGTGTTCAAGTCTCTTATGATACTCCGACTATTCCGAATGAGAAGAATTTTGCTTATGAGGAGAGTATTAAAAATTATATGCTTGTAGATCATGAAAAGAATGATTTAGGTGCTGGTTATATTGTTGAATTATTTCATGATGCTGCTGAAAATTATTATGAGAGAGGAACATATGCTTGTAGGAATTGCAATAATGTCAAGTTTCCTCTCTATGTGTTGAAAATCTTGAAGTTATGCTTGTTGTGCCATCCTATGCTAGTTGATTATTGTTCCCATAAGTTGTTTGCTCACAAAATCCCTATGCATAGGAAGTGGGTTAGACTTAAATGTGCTAGTCATATGCTTCATGATGCTCCCATTATGTTTCAATTCTTATCTTTTATGTGAGCATCATTGTCATCATCATGCATAGCTAAAAGGCATTAAAGAAAATCGCTTGTTGGGAGACAACACAATATTTATCCTTACTGTTTTTGTGTTTCACATGATTATGCTACTGTAGTAATCATGTTTTATAGCTTTTGTTTCAATAAAGTGCCAAGTAGAACCTTTGGGAAGACTTGGGTGAAGTTTATGTGATCTTGCTGTGAAAAACAGAAACTTTAGCGCTCACGAGATTAGCTGCCATTTTTTACTGGAGAGTGATTTTAGGTTGATTCTTTTTGCAGATGATTAATAGACAAATTTCTCAGGTCCATAAAGTTATTTCATAATTTTTGGGGTTCCAGAAGTATACGTTTTATACAGATTACTACAGACTGTTCTGTTTTTGACAGATTCTGTTTTCTATGTGTTGTTTGCTTATTTTCATGAATCTATGGCTAGTATTAAGTGGTATGAACCATAGAGAAGTTAGAATAAAGTAGATATTACACCAATATGAATTTATAATGAGTTCATTACAGTACCTAAGTGGTGGTTTTATTTTCTTATACTAACGGAGCTTACGAGTTTTGTGCTGAAGTTTTGTGTGGTTGAAGTTTTCAAGTTTTGGGTAAAGATTCGATGGACTATGGAATAAGGAGTGGCAAGGGCCTAAGATTGGGGATGCCCAAGGCACCCCAAGGTAATATTCAAGGACAACCAAGAGCCTAAGCTTGGGGATGCCCCGGAAGGCATCCCCTCTTTCGTCTTCGTTCATCGGTAACTTTACTTGGAGCTATATTTTTATTCACCACATGATATGTGTTTTGCTTGGAGCGTCATTTTAATTTTGTTAGTTTTTGCTTTCTGTTAGTTAGAATAGTGTTTTTCTTCTTTAGTTTCAATAAAAAAGTCAAGGATAGCCTCTGCCATGCTTATTTTGCTAGTTTACATGTTGCTGTTTGAAAACAGAAAGTTTACCTCTGTTGAAAACATTCCCTAGAAAACTCAGAGCATGGTCTAACGTTGAATCTTTTGCATATTGAGCTCTGATAAATTTATTACAGTGGGAATTTTAGTTCATAATTTTTGGAGTCAGGGAAGTATTGATACTCTTGCATTCTTTACAGACTGTACTGTTCTGGCAGATTGGTGTTATGTTTGCATTGTTTGCATATGTTTGTTTGTTTAATGATTCTATTTGAGGATAGGAGTATTAAATATGCAGAGGCATTTAGTATTCAATGTTGAATAATAATTTTAGTGATTTGTTACAGTAGAAAATGATAAGGTTTTGCATTGGTTTATACTAACCTATCTCACGAGTTCTTGTTGAGTTTGTTGTGAATGAAGCTTTTGATAAAAAGAGAAACCATGATATGAGAGGAATTAAGGAGACACAAAAGTTCAAGCTTGGGGATGCCCAAGGCACCCCAAGATAATATTTCAAGAAGTCTCAAGCATCTAAGCTTGGGGATGCCCCGGTAGGCATCCCACCTTTCTTCTTCAACAACTATCGGTAAGTATTGGTTGAGCCTAAGTTTTTGCTTCTTCACATGAGTTGTGATATCCTTGCATAGTACTCCCTCCATTCCTAAATATAGGGTGTATAGTTTTTGGCACGAAAATTAAAGAACGCACATGGAGGGAAAATTTCATAAGTTTTGGGCGAGATTACACCTGACTAATTGACATGAGAAAATAGAGGAGCTTGCTTGATATAAGGAGATGTAATCAAATCCCTAAAAAAGTTATTCAAATGAGTTGTGCAACGCAATACACCTTATATTTTGGAGATTTTCTCAAAAATCTATACACCTTATATCAAGGAATGGAGGTAGTAGTTTTCTTTAGCTTTGCTTTCTGTTTGAATGAAGTATCAAGATCTGAAATTCTTTAATGAGAGAGAGCCATACATGAATTGGAATTTGTTAGAATACTCTATGTGCTTCGCTTATATCTTTTGAGCTTGTTAGTTTTGCTCATAGTGCTTCACTTATATCTTTTGAGCGTGATAATTTTTGCTCTAGTGCTTCACTTAGATCTTTTAGAGCACGGTGGTGGATTTGTTTTAAAGAAACTTGATCTCTCATGCTTCACTTAGATTATTTTGAGAGTCGTTAATAGCATGGTAATTTGCTTAATGTTAATATACTTGGTATTCAAGATATGTGAAACTTTCTTTTGAGTGCGTTGAATACTAAGATAAGTTTGATGCTTGATAATTGTTTTGAGATATGAAGATGGTGATATTAGAGTCATGCTAGTTGAGTAGTTGTTAATTCAAAGAATACTTGTGTTGAAGTTCGTGATTCCCGTAGCATGCACGTATGGTGAACCGTTATGTGATGAACTCGGAGCATGATTTATTTATTGATTGTCTTCCTTATGAGTGGCGGTCGGGGACAAGCGATGGTCTTTTCAGACCAATCTATCCCCCTAGGAGCATGCGCGTAATACTTTTCTTTGATAACTTCTAGATTTTTGCAATAAGTATATGAGTTCTTTATGACTAATGTTGAGTCTATGGATTATACGCACTTTTTCCCATCCTTCCACCATTGCTAGCCTCTCTAATACCGCCCACCTTTCGCCGGTATCATACACCCACCATAAACCTTCCTCAAAACAGCCACCATACCAACCTATCATGGCATTTCCATAGCCATTCCGAGATATATTGCCATGCAACTTTCCACCGTTCCGATTATTATGACACGCTCCATCATTGTCATATTGCTTAGCATGATCATGTAGTTGACATCGTATTTGTGGCAAAGCCATCGTTCTTAATTCTTTCATACATGTCACTCATGTTTCATTGCATATCCCGGTACACCGCCGGAGGCATTCATATAGAGTCATATTTTGTTCTAAGTATCGAGTTGTAATTGTTGAGTCGTAAGAAAAATAAAAAGTGTGATGATCATCATTATTAGAGCATTGTCCCAAGTGAGGAAAGGATGATGGAGACTATGATTCCCCCACAAGTCGGGATGAGACTCCGGACGAAAAAAAAAGAGGCCATAAAAAAAAGAGAAAAGGCCCAAATAAAAAAATGAGAGAAAAAGAGAGAAGGGACAATGCTACTATCCTTTTACCACACTTGTGCTTCAAAGTAGCACCATGATCTTCATGATAGAGAGTCTCTCATTTTGTCACTTTCATATACTAGTGGGAATTTTTCATTATAGAACTTGGCTTGTATATTCCAATGATGGGCTTCCTCAAAATGCCCTAGGTCTTCGTGAGCAAGCAAGTTGGATGCACACCCACTTAGTTTCTTTTGTTGAGCTTTCATATACTTATAGCTCTAGTGCATCCATTGCATGGCAATCCCTACTCACTCACATTGATATCTATTGATGGGCATCTCCATATCCCGTTGATATGCCTAGTTGATGTGAGACTATCTTCCCTCTTTTTGTCTTCTCCACAACCACCATTCTATTCCACATATAGTGTTATATCCATGGCTCACGCTCATGTATTGCGTGAAGATTGCAAATGTTTTGAATATGTTAAAGTATGAAACAATTGCTTGGCTTGTCATCGGGGTTGTACATGATTTAAATATTTTGTGTGGGGAAGATGGAGCATAGCCAGACTATATGATTTTCTAGGGATAACTTTCTTTGGCCATGTTATTTTGAGAAGACATAATTACTTTGATTACTATGCTTGAAGTATTATTATTTTTGTGTCAATATGAACTTTTGTCCTTGAATCTTTCAGATCTGAATATTCATATCATAATTAAGAAGATTTACATTGAAATTATGCCAAAGTATCACTCCACATCAAAAATTCTTTTTTATCATTTACCTACTCGAGGACGAGCAGGAATTAAGCTTGGGGATGCTTGATACGTCTCCAACGTATCTATAATTTTTGATTGCTCCATGCTACTTTATCTACTGTTTTAGGCAATATTGGGCTTTATTATCCACTTCTATATTATTTTTGGGACTAACCTATTAATCGGAGGCCCAGCCCAGATTTGCTGTTTTATGCCTATTTTAGTGTTTCGAGGAAAAGGAATATCAGACGGAGTCAAAACGGAACGAAATCAACTGGAGAAGTTAATTTTGGAAGGAAACCAATCTGTTGGGCTTGGAGTGCACGTCAGGGGATTCCCGGGCTGCCCACGAGGGTGGGGGCGTGCCCCTCCACCCTGGGCGCGCCCCCCTACCTCGTGAGCACTCCAAGGGTCCACCGACGTACCCCCTGCACCCATATATACCTACGTACCCTAAAACTTCCAGAACAGAAGATAGATCGGGAGTTCCGCCGCCGCAAGCCTCTATAGCCACCAAAAACCAAACGGGACCCTGTTTCGGCACCCTGCCGGAGGGGGATCCCATCACCGGAGGCCATCTTCATCATCCCGGCGCTATCCATGACGAGGAGGGAGTAGTTCACCCTCGGGGCTGAGGGTATGTACCAGTAGCTATGTGTTTGATCTCTCTCTCTCTCTCTCTCGTGTTCTCTCTTGTGTTCCTCTATGGCACGATCTTGATGTATCCCGAGCTTTGCTATTGTAGTTGGATCTTATGATGTTTCTCCCCCTCTACTCTCTTGTGATGAATTGAGTTTCCCCTTTGAAGTTATTTTATCGGATTGAGTCTTTTATGAACACTTGATGTATGTCTTGCGTAGGATAACCGTGGTGACAATGGGTTATTCTATTGATCCACTTGATGTATGTTTTGGTGATCAACTTGCGGGTTTCGTGACACTTGGGAACCTATGCATAGGGGTTGGCACACGTTCTTGACTCTCCGGTAGTAGCTTTGGGGCACTCTTTGAAGTACTTTTATGTTGGTTGGATGAATCTGAGATTGTGTGATGCATATCATATAATCATGCCCACGGATACTTGAGGTGACAATGGAGTATCTAGGTGACATTAGGGTTTTGGTTGATTTGTATCTTAAGGTGTTATTCTAGTACGAACTCTTTTATAGATCGATCCGAAAGAATAGCTTTGTGGTGGTTTCGTACCTGACCATAATCTCTACGTTTGTTCTCCGCTATTAGTGTCTTTGGAGTGACTCTTTGTTGCATGTTGAGGGCTTGTCATATGTTCTATCTATATAATTATTGTTGAGAGAACTTACACTAGTGAAAGTATGAACCCTAGGCCTTGTTTCCTACCATTGCAATACCGTTTACGCTCACTTTTACCGCTCGCTACCTTGCTGTTTTTATTATTTCAGATTACAAAAACCTATATCTACTATCTATTTTGCACTTGTATCTTCATCTCTTCACCGAACTAGTGCACCTATACAATTTACCATTGTATTGGGTGTGTTGGGGACACAAGAGACTCTTTGTTATTTGGTTGCAGGGTTGTTTGAGAGAGACCATCTTCATCCTATGCCTCCTACGGATTGATAAACCTTAGGTCATCCACTTGAGGGAAATTTGCTACTGTCCTACAAACATGTGCACTTGCAGGCCCAACAACGTCTACAAGAGAAAGGTTGTGTAGTAGACATCAGGGGGTCGTTGTGGAGCCTCTCCTCTCCCAGCGCCTTTAGACCATGACCTTCAGGCGAAAGCCTAAGAATCCTGTGTGTGTCGGCCGACGGCATCGTTCTCTCACGTCGCTACCCCCTTGGGGGCGTCGCCTTGAAGGTCATCGCCCCCCCTCCTTCGCGCTTTCCCGGAGATGGACGCGCATGACATCGCAGTCGGCAGGTGCCTGGCTGGCGATGTGGATGGTTGGCATGGCTTCTTGTGTGGCAACGATGGCGGCTTTGGGCGGAGTTGGTTTGCAGCTGAGTTTTGGTAGTCGGTCTCATCCGGCGTGTTCGAGGGGTTGCCGAGACTCACATTGTCTTTCTAGAGTCAGAGCTGCTCAGGAGGGGCCCTTGCGGCGATGATGACGTGAGGCGGGTGGTTGGTTCCGGCGCTGGCTCGAAGTAGGCTTAGGGCTTTTCTCCTGCAATGCTCGTCGACGGAGTCGGAGCTGCCTGGTAGCCGACGCGTGTGGTTGACTGTTTGGTTTTGTCCGACGCAGGCCTTAGCATTTGCTTTAGGTGAGGGCTACTCGTGGAGGTGTGATGACGAAGGCACCGGGTTGCAGCCTCGACGACATTCTCTCCTTTGTGACGTGTGTGCATTCTTGTGTGGGTTGTCGGGTTGCCCTCTGTTTAAAAAATATTCAGAATTTTAGAACAAACAGTGAGACAAGTAACAACATACATACTCCTATTTATTGATGGCTTTGTTTACTTTGGTGAGCACTTTCTATCGCTTTTGGTGATACTCTGGTTACAAATGCCCAGAAGCATAATGTGCATATTTTTTCAAAGTAGCAAGTGACTGAATGTGGGATCAAAACACAGGGGATCAGTTTCACTTGCACACAGAATCATCAACAGTTAACATTCATCCATCCGAAAGAAAGAAACAAAAAACAGAGCAAGCAATGTGGTTACTATTGGGGACGCCCGGTACCGACCGACTAGTACCACCGGGGACGAGTCAGCTGGCGGCGGAGTGCTCTTTGTCGATGTAGAAGACTATAGGATGCAACTCAATTGTATTCATCGGAGTCTGTTACAATATATGCAGGTGGTGTCTTGCGTGACAAGCCAACTAACCCCTACAATATCTCTAGGAATCAGCTATACAAGGCTAGAGATAATAGGAGAATCAGTCGGTAATAAATACAGAGATATCACGTTTCAACACCCCCCCCCCCTGCAGACGAAGCGTCGGCATCGGCGATGCAAAGATTGGAACGAAACTCCTGGAATGCAGCAGTTGGCAACCCCTTGGTCATGATGTCAGCGAACTGTTGGGTGGTTGGTACATCAAGAACTCGAAGCTGACCCAACTGAACCTTCTCGCGCACAAAGTGAACATTGAGCTCAATGTTTTTGGTGCGCTTGTGTTGCACCGGATTAGCCGCGAGGTAGGTGGCCGACATGTTATCACAAAAGACCACATTGGCTTTCGGAAGTGGAATCCGAAGCTCACCAAGAAGGTGATGAAGCCAACAAGTCTCCGCGACCACATTAGCAACAACTCGGTACTCAACCTCAGCACTCGAACAGGAGACGGTAGGCTTCCGTTTAGAGGACCGAGAGACAAGAGAGTCACCGAAGAAGACACAATATCCGGACATGGAGCGTCGTGTGTCAGGACAGCCAGCCCAATCTGCGTTAGTGTAAGCAATAAGCTCAGTCGAGGCGGAGGTGCAGAGACGAAGACCGTAGGTTGGTGTTCCGTGAATGTACCGAAGAATGCGCTTGACCAAGGACCAGTGAACATCACGGGGCGAGTGCATATGCAAGAAAACTTGCTGCACGACAAACTAGATGTCTGGCCTGGTGAGAATAAGGTACTAAAGGGCGCCAACAATGCTCCAGTAGAGGGCGGCATCAGCAGCGGGCTGGCTAGCGGTGGCAGAGAGCTTTGGCTTGGCCTCAGTAGGCGTGGCGGCCGGCTTGCAGTCAGCCATGCCGGCAAGATCCAGAAGATCAAGAGCGTACTGTCCCTGGTAAAGGAAGAACCCAGAGGCATCGCGTCGCACATTAATGCTGAGGAAGAGTGTAGTGCGTCTAGGTCCTTTAGTCGAATCTCAGAGCCAAGACGACCAATGATGTCGCCAAGAAGATCCTCTCGGGAGGCAGTGATGACAATATCATCAACATAGAGCAGAAGCATAGCCACATGATCAGACCGATGGAGCACGAACAATGACGTGTCAGAGGTGGTGCTGTGAAACCCGAGAAAACCGAGGAACACCGCGATGCACTGGTACCAAGTGCGCGGAGCCTGTTTGAGGCCGTATAATGACCATGACAACAGGCAGACATCATCTGGACGATGAGGGTCAACGAACCCGGCCGGCTGCTGACAGAGAACCCGCTCCTGAAGATGGCCGTACAAAAAAGTGTTGGTGATGTCGAGCTGATGTGCGGGCCAGCGACAAGAGGCGGCCAGCTGGAGGACAACACAGATCGTGGTGGGTTTGACAACCAGAGAGAAGGTCTCGGAGAAGTCAACACCGGCACGTTGTGCAAAGCCACGCACAACCCAGCGAGCCTTGTACCTGTCGAGAGAATCGTCCGGAAGGAGTTTGTGATGAAAAACCCACTTGCCAGAGATGATGTTCGCTCTCGGAGGACGCGGAACAAGAGTCCAAGTCCGGTTGGCGACAAGAGCATCATACTCAGCGCGCATAGCTGCGGTCCAATGCAGATCACCTCAACATAGAACGCACCAAGCTCAGAACCGGGGAGATGGTCGTGATGCTGCGGTTGTGGTAGCATGGGTTCGGCTGATGCACCCCAGCCTTGGCATGTGTCACCATGGAGTGGTGAGGCGGCGGGGAAGGCGGGCATGGACCATGTCGAGGGGCCACAACCGGCGGCTCTGACGATGAAGAGGAAGCGGGCGAGGCCACGGGCGAGGCCGGTGGCATGGCCGGCAAGGCACCAGTGGGCCCGGCGCGGGACGACGACGAAGGCACCGACGGAGCCGAGAGGGCCGACTCCTCCTGAGCTGGCAAGGAGGACCGCGAAACGTGCAGAGACCCAAGCTAGGTTGGGTACGTGACCCCCGAGGGCCCGGCTTGGGGTGAGGCCGGGAGCAGGGCCGGTCCTGAGGAGGCCGGCTCTTCCAGAGCCGAGAAGAGAGGGCCCAACAAGACCCGGGAGGCCGGCTCCTCCTAAGCCGGTGAGGGGGACGCCAAGGGAAGCGAGGCCACGACCGAGGACGAGGAGTCCGACGGGGTTGCAGCCGTGCCCAAGCGACGGGGTGGAGGGAGCGTAGGGGCTCCGCCAACCCGTTGAGGAGGGGCGTCCGGAGAGGGCGCAGAATGTGTCGAGACCTGCTGAAAAGGAAAAACAACCTCATCAAAATAAACGAGCTGAGACATGATACGCCCATTTTGTATCATGCCTTTATATCGATATTTATTGCATTATGGGTTGTTATTACACGTTATGTCACAATACTTATGGCTATTCTCTCTTATGTTACAAGGTTTATCATGAAGAGGGAGAATGTCGGCAGCTGGAATTCTGGCTGGAAAAGGAGCAAATATTGGAAACCTATTCTGCACAGCTCCAAAAGTCCTGAAACTCCATGAAAGTAATTTTTGCAATTAATAAGAATTATTGAGCGAAAGAAGTACCAGAGGAGGCCCACACCCTGGCCACGAGGGTGCTCCCCCCCTACTGGGCGCACCCCTGTCTCGTGGGCCCCCTGGTGACCCTCCGGTGCCCATCATTTGTTATATGAAGCCTCTTACCCTGAAAAAAATCATAAGCAAGCTTATGGGACGAAACTCCACCGTCACGAGGCGGAACCAATCTAGGGCTCCGACGGAGCTGTTCTACCGGGGAAACTTCCCTCCGGGAGGGAGAAATCATGACCATCGTCATCACCAACGATCCTCTCATCGGGAGGGGGTCAATATCCATCAACATCTTCACCAGCACCATCTCCTCTCAAAACCCTAGTTCATCTCTTGTATCTAATCTTATATCAAAACCACAAATTGGTACATGTGGGTTGCTAGTAGTGTTGATTACTCCTTGTAGTTGATGCTAATTGGTTTACTTGGTGGAAGATCATATGTTCAGATCCTTAATGCATATTAATACTCCTCTGATCATGAACATGAATATGCTTTTTGAGTAGTCACGTTTGTTCCTGAGGACATGGGTGAAGTCTTGCTATTAGTAGTCATGTGAATTTGGTATTCGTTCGATATTTTGATGAGATGTATGTTGTCTCTCCTCTAGTGGTGTTATGTGAACGTCGACTACATGACACTTCACCATTATTTTGGCCTAGAGGAAGGCATTGGGAAGTAATAAGTAGATGATGGGTTGCTAGAGTGACAGAAGCTTAAACCCTAGTTTATGTGTTGCTTCGTAAGGGGCTGATTTGGATCCACTAGTTTCATGCTATGGTTAGGTTTACCTTAATACTTCTTTTGTAGTTGCGGATGCTTGCAATAGGGGTTAATCATAAGTGGTATGCTTGTCCAAGAAAGGGCAGTACCCAAGCACCGGTCCACCCACATATCAAATTATCAAAGTATTGAACGCGAATCATATGATCGTGATGAAAACTAGCTTGACGATAATTCCCATGTGTCCTCGGGAGCGCTTTTCTCATTATAAGAATTTGTCCAGGCTTGTCCTTTCCTACAAAAAGGATTGGGCCAACTTGCTGCACATTATTTACTTTCATTGCTTGTTACCCGTTACAATTTATCTTATCACAAAACTATTTGTTACCTACAATTTCAGTGCTTGCAGAGAATACCTTACTGAAAACCGCTTGTCATTTCCTTCTGCTCCTCGTTGGGTTCGACACTCTTACTTATCAAAAGGACTATGATAGATACCCTATACTTGTCGGTCATCAAGACTCTTTTCTGGCGCCGTTGCCGGGGAGTGAAGCACCTTTGGTGAGTGGAACTTGGTAAGGAAACATTTATATAGTGTGCTGAAATTTTCTATCACTTGTTATTACGGAAACTAATCCTTTGAGGGGCTTGTTCAGAGCAACTTCGCCCCGACTAGTAGAGAAAAGGGTTGCTCCTCAACCTACTAAACCTACTGAAAATGTTTACTTTGAGATTCCTTCGGGTATGATAGAGAAACTGCTAGCTAATCCCTTTGCAGGAGATGGAACATTGCATCCTGATTTACACCTTATCTATGTGGATGGAGTTTGTGGATTATTTAAGCTTGCAGGTGCTACGTCTTGAGCTTGCGTTGGTTTTCCTCGAAGAGGAGAGGGTGATGCAGCAAAGTGTAGCGTAAGTATTTCCCTCAGTTTCGAGAACCAAGGTATCAATCCAGTAGGAGGCTCCTCAAAAGTCCCACGCACCTACACAAACAAACTGAGAACTCGCAACCAACGCAATAAAGGGGTTGTCAATCCCTTCACGGCCACTTGCGAAAGTGAGATCTAATAAAGATAGTATGATAGGATAAATATATTTTTGGTATTTTTGATATAGATGCAAAAAGTAAAGATGCAAAATAAAAGTAGATTGAAAGCAAATATGATAAGAGATAGACCCGGGGGCCATAGGTTTCACTAGAGGCTTCTCTCAAGATAGCATAAGTATTACGGTGGGTGAACAAATTACTGTCGAGCAGTTGATAGAAAAGCGCATAGTTATGAGATTATCTAGGCATGATCATGTATATAGGCATCACGTCCATAACAAGTAGACCGACTCCTGCCTGCATCTACTATTAGTACTCCACACATCGACCCACTCCTGCCTACATCTAGAGTATTAAGTTCATAAGAACAGAGCAACGCATTAAGCAAGATGACATGATATAGAGGGATAAACACATGCAATATGATATAAACCCCATCTTGTTATCCTCGATGGCAACAATACAATACGTGTCTTGCAACCCTTTCTGTCACTGGGTAAGAACACCGCAAGATTTAACCCAAAGCTAAGCACTTCTCCCATGGCAAGAAAGATCAATCTAGTAGGCCAAACCAAACTAATAATTCGAGAGACTTGCAAAGATAACTCAATCATACATAACAGAATTCAGAGAAGATTCAAATATTATTCATAGATAAACTTGATCATAAACGCACAATTCATCGGATCTCAACAAACACACCGCAAAAAGAGATTACATCGAATAGATCTCCACAAGAGAGGGGGAGAACATTGTATTGAGATCCAAAAAGAGAGAAGAAGCCATCTAGCTAATAACTATGGACCCGTAGGTCTGTGGTAAACTACTCACAACTCCTCGGAGGGGCAAGGATGTTGATGTAGAGGCCCTCCGTGGTTGCTTCTCCCTCCGGCAGAGTGCTGGCAAGGGCTCCAAGATGGGATCTCGCAGATACAGAAGGTTACGGAAGTGGAAATTGTGTTTCGTGGTGCTCCTGGATGTTTTCGGGGTACGTAGGTATATATAGGAGGAAGAAGTACGTCGGTGGATGCTCGAGGGGCCCACGAGACAGGGGGCACGCACTCCTATCTCGTGGGGCCCTCGGAGCTTTCTTGACTTGCACTCCAGGATCTCCGGATCAGTTTTGTTCCAAAAATAACGCTCCCAAAGGTTTCATTCCGTTTGGACTCCGTTTGATATTCCTTTTCTTCCAAATACTAAAATAGGCAAAAAAAATAGCAATATGGGTTGGGCCTCCGGTTAGTAGGTTAGTCCCAAAAATGATATAAATGTGTAAAATAAAGCCCATGAACATCCAAAAAGGGGTAATATAATAGCATGGAACAATCAAAAATTATAGATACGTTGGAGACGTATCAAGCATCCCCAAGCTTAATTCCTGCTCGTCCTCGGGTAGGTCAATGATAAAAAGAGAATTTTTGATGTGGAATGCTACCTAGCATAATTCATAATGTAATTTTCTTTATTGTGGCATGAACGTTCAGATCCAAATGAATACAAAATAAAAGTTCATATTGACATAAAAAATAGTAACACTTCAAGCATACTAATCAAAGTAATCATGTCTTCTCAAAATAACATGGCAAAAGAAAGTTCATCCCTATAAAATCATATAGTTAGGCTATGCTTCATTTTCGTCACACAAAGATGTTCCGAACTTCTATACCCCTGATGACAAGCCAAGCAATTGTTTCATACTTAAATAATCGCAAACTTTTTCAACCTTCACGCAATACATGAGCGTGAGCCATGGATATAGCACTATGGGTGGAATAGAATATAATGATGGGGATTGTGTGGAGAAGACAAAAAAGGAGAAAGTCTCACATTGACGAGGATAATCAACGGGCTATGGAGATGCCCATCAATTGATGTCAACATGAGGAGTAGGGATTGCCATGCAGCGGATGCACTAGAGCTATGAATGCTCAACAAAAGAAAACTAGTGGGTGTGCATCCAACTTGCTTGCTCACGAAGACCTAGGGCATTTGAGGAAGCCCATCGTAGGAATATACAAGCCAAGTTCTATAATGAAAAATTCCCACTATGAAAAAGATAACTTATGAGACTCACTACATGAAAAACAAGGTGCTACTTTGAAGCACAAGTATGAGACTCACTACATGAAGAACAATGTGCTACTTTGAAGCACAAGTGTGGAAAAAGAGATAGTAACATTGCCCTTTTTGTTTATTCTTTTTTTTTCTTTTTTTTCTTTTTTTTGGGCCTTTCTTTTTTTTGGCCTTTCTTTTTTTCTTTTTTTTCTTTGGGCAATGCTCTAATAATGATGATCATCACACTTCTATTGATTACAACATAAGAATTACAACTCGAAACTAGAACAAGATATGACTCTATATGAATGCCTCTGGCGGTGTAGTGGGATGGTGCAATGAATCAAGAGTGACATGTATGAAAATAATGCTTGGTGGCTTTGCCACAAATACGATGTCAACTACATGATCATGCAATGGCAATATGATAAAAGTAAAGTATGTCATGAAAATGATGAACGGGACGATGGAAAGTTGCATGGAAATATTATCTCGGAATGGCTATGGAAATGCCATAATAGGTGGTATGGTGGCTGTTTTGAGGAAGATATAAGGAGGTTTATGTGTGATAGAGTGTATCGTATCACGGGGTTTGGATGCACCGGTGAAGTATGCACCAACTCTCAAGGTGAGAAAGGGCAATTCACGGTACCGAAGAGGCTAGCAAAGGTGGAAAGGTAAAGTGCGTACAATCCATGGACTCAACATTAGTCAAAAGAACTCATATACTTATTGCAAAAATTTACAAGTCATCAAAAACTCAAGTACTACGCGCATGCTCCTAGGGGGATAGATTGGTAGGAAAAGACCATCGCTCGTCCCCGACCGCCACTCATAAGGATGCACAAGCTAGGTACACTTCATGTTTCAAATTTGTTAAACAACTTTAACCATACGTGCATGCAACGGGACTTGCTAACTTCAACACAAGCATTCTTTAAATTCATAATCACCCAACTAGCATGACTTTAATATCACTACCTCCTATCTCAAAACAATTATCAAGTATCAAATTGATCATAGCATCCAATTCACTTCATATGATAGTTTTTATTATACCCAACTTGGATGCCTACCATTCTAGGACCAATTTTGTAACCATAGCAAATACCATGCTGTTCTAAAAGACTCTCAAAAATATATAAGTGAAGCATGAGAGACTAGAAATTTCTTCAAAATTAAGACACCACAGTGCTCTAAAGATATAAGTGAAGCACTAGAGCAAAAACTATCAAGCTCAAAAGATATAAGTGAAGCACATAGAGTATTCTAGCAAATTCTAATCAAATAGGCTTCTCCCAAAAGGTGTGTACAGCAAGGATGATTGTGGTAAACTAAAAATCAAATACTAATATAATACACGATGCTCCAAGCAAAACACATATCATGTGGCGAATAAAAATATAGCTCCAAGTAAAGTTACCAATGAAGGAAGACGAAAGAGGGGATGCCTTCCCGAGGGCATCCCCAAGCTTAGGCTTTTGGCTATTCTTGAATATATTGGGGTGCCATGGGCATACCCAAGCTTACGCTCTTGCCACCATTTATTCCATAGTCCATAACAGCTTTACCCAAAACATGAAAACTTCACAACACAAAACTCAACAGGAAATCTTATAAGCTCCGTTAGTGAAAGAAAACAAAACCACCACATAAGGTACTGTAATGAACTCATTCCTTATTTATATTGGTGTTAAACCTACTGTATTCCGACTTCTTTATGGTTTATAAACTAATTTACTAGCCATAGATGCATTGAAATAGGCAAACAACACACGAAAAACAGAATCTGTCAAAAACAGAACAGTCTGTAGCAATCTGTAACTAACGCAAACTTATGGAACTCTAAAAATCCTACCAAAATAGTAATTCCTGTACAATTTGTCTATTGAACATCAGCAAAAAGAATCAACGCAAAAGCACGTTCCTGTGATTTAACAAAATTATATTCGTGCGTGCAAAGTTTCTGTTTTTCAGCAGAATCAAATCAACTATCATCGTAGGTTATCCTATAGGTTCTACTTGGCACAAACACTAATTAAAAGATAAAAATACATCTATCCAAAAGGTATATGCAAAATTTATTACTAAACAGGAGAAAAACAAAAAACATAAAAAAAAATTGGGTTGCCTCCCAACTAGCGCTATTGTTTAACGCCCCTAGCTAGGCATAAAAACAAAGATAGATCTAACGAGTGCCATCTTTGGCACTAAATTCATAAGTAGAACGCATGATAGATTCATAAGGTAATTTAACTTTCTTTCTTGGAAAGTGCTCCATGCCTTTCTTTAATGGAAATTGGAATCTAATGTTCCCTTCCTTCATATCAATAATCGCACCAATCGTTCTAAGGAAAGGTCTACCAAGAATAATAGGGCAAGAAAGATTGCAATCTATATCAAGAACTATAAAATCTACGGGCACCAAATTTCTATTTGCAACAATAAGAACATCATTGATCCTTCCCATAGGCTTTTTAATGGTGGAATCCGCAAGGTGCAAATTTAAAGAGCAATCATCAAGATCATGGAAACCTAGAATATCACATAAAGTTTTCGGAATCGTGGAAACACTAGCACCCAAATCACACAAAGCAAAACACTCATAATCTTTAATTTTAATCTTTATAGTAGGTTCCCGCTCATCACTAAGTTTTCTAGGTACAAACTTCCAAATTAAGTTTTTCATCATAAGATTGCATCAAGGCATCAACAATATGTTTGGTAAAAGCTTTATTTTGACTATAAGCATGAGGAGAATTAACAACGGATTACAACAAGGAAATACAACCTTTCAAAGAGCAATTGTCATAATCAAATTCCTTGAAATCCGAGACATTAAGTTCAATATTATTAGAAGTAGAGGATTCTCCAATCTCACTTTTACCAAATTTAACATCAAGATCTAAAGACTCCGAATTTTTGGGACGCCTTCTAGGCAAAGCTGATTCATCATCACTCCCATAATCATCAAGATTCATATTGCAAAACATAGATCTAATCGGAGACGCATCAATAACTTTAAGATCTTCATCATTATTTCCATGAAGACTAGAAGAACACGCTTTTATAAAGCTTTCTTTTTTGGCACACAATCTAGCGGTTCTTTCCTTGCACTCGTCAATGGAAATTCTCATTACTTTGAGAGACTCATTGATATCATGCTTAGGAGAAGAAGATCCAAGTTTAAGAGAATTAACATCAAGCGAAAGTCTATCAACATTCCTAGCCAAATCATCAACTTTGAGCAATTTTTCTTCAAGCAAAGCATTAAAATTCTTTTGAGAAATCATAAATTCTTTCACACTATTCTCAAATCAGAGGGCCTCTTATTAAAATTACCATAAGAATTATTGTAGGAATTTCCATAATTATTAGAGGGATTACTAGGGAACGGTCTAGCATTAAAATTTCCTCTATAAGCGTTGTCTCTAAAACTATTCCTACCAACAAAATTCACATCCATAGATTCATTATTATTCTCAATTAAGGAAGACAAAGGCATATCATTGGGATCAAGAGGAGTATTTTTAGTAGCAAACATCTTCATAAGTTCATCCATCTTTCTACTCAAAACATTAATTTCTTCTATAGCATGCACTTTTTTACTAGAAGATCTTTCGGTGTGCCATTGAGAATAATTAGCCATAATATTATCAAGCAATTTTGTAGCATCTCCTAACGTGATTTCCATAAAGGTGCCTCCCGCGGCCGAATCTAAGAGATTTCTAGAAGCAAAGTTCAAACCGGCATAAAAAATTTGTATGATCATCCATAA